>NW_016107320.1:1586266-1587945 GCF_001604975.1 Cebus imitator | reverse complement strand
CAGCAAATCACACTGCCACGTGTGTTCCTATGCAACAATTTTGCATGTTCTTCACATGTACCCCAAAACCTAAAATGCAATAAAATAAATAAATGGGAAAAAAAATCACTGAATTAAATGGTAAACAAGAATAAATGTCAAAATAATTAAAAAAATCCTATTACACAATTGTTTCATTGCAATATCATAATAAATTGTGAAACTGTTAGCCAACTGCAGTACTACTGATTTTTTTTTTAATATAACTAGTGTACATGGAATGCTTAGAATTGCTTGCTTCATGGATTATTTGTGGTTCCCAAAGAAGTATCTTATGGACTCTGGTTTCTGAAAAAGACAACCAGATAAGGTATTTGGATTAAAACTCCTATATAAGAAATGATTATCTAGTTTATTATGCAATAAATAATCTCCTAAATTCGAGACAACATAGATTTCTTTTCTGTTCATGCTCATTTCCAGCATGGGTCAGCAAACATAATTCAATTACATTAATCACCCAGAGATTCAAATGATGAAGGCTTCATCTCAACACAGTCTTTCAAGATTATGGCACCAAGAGAAAGGGATATGGCCAAATGAGCACTGCCTTATCTTTCATTTGGAAACAACACATCACTTTCTATTTCATTAGCAAATAAATTACATTGTCCAGTCTGTTTTTACACATGTAGGAATGAACAATTTCACTACTAAACAGAAAGGATTATTGTTTAACAACACGAACAACACCACGCCTCTCAAAGGCCATGGTAGAAAAATGAATATTGGACTTGTTTTCTCATATAAATAGTTATAATAAAACTGGAGAAAATATATGTTGTAATTGTCTTTCAGACATTAGACAAAAGACAACAGGATGGTGATCTCTGAGAGAAAGAAATACAATGTGATCTCCACATTCATTACAAGCATCTTCCTGGGGACCATTTGCGAATCACAGTACAGGAAAACAGGGCCCATTGGTGTTGGCAGGTAGCAGAAGGAGGGAGCAGGTATCAGGAAATTGAAGTGGATAGAATTTGTGGGCCAATGAAATAGAGAAAGGGAGCTGAGCTTGCAAGGCTCTCCAGAAAACTTACAGAAGCACCCTTAAATCTTTGTACAAATACTGCATTGCATGTGCACAGGGTGATACTATACGATAATTATTAAAGTGTACTAGGGAATGTGTGAGATGAACAAAAGTTAGCAAAGCAGAATTCTAGATGTTGAATTTCCAACCAAAGTGCTGATATTTCCCTAAGTACCCAGGACACAGAGTTAAAGCCCCTGAGTGCCACAGTTTAGAACTAAAACTATTTAAACCCTGAAATAATAACTATTTTAGATTCAGTCTAGAAAGTCTAAAATCATACTTCAACAGGAACAAGTCGATATGCTACTAACTTCCTGCCTTGAAAGTTTTTTTGAGAGACGACTATGTTCATTATTTCCAAAAATTACTAGATGTGCAAAAATGTGGGAAAACTTGACACTAACAAGGAGAAAAATCAGTAATAGAATTAGGCCCAGATTTGCTCCTTATGTTCAAGTTAGCAAAGATATGAAGAAGTTATTATAAAGAAGTTGAAAGATGTAAAGGAACATGAACATAACAAATGAACAGAAGAGGAATCCTAGCAAGGAGATTAATTTTAAAAATTAAAAAAAGAAATGAAATGCCCAAAACTGAAAAA
>NW_016107320.1:1581998-1585396 GCF_001604975.1 Cebus imitator | reverse complement strand
GTATGTTAAGGAAAAAAAAAATCATCAAATGCTCTAAATTAGCATATGATATTATAATTCCTTCTGAAGAAAATAGAATTAGTGAATGTGAAAAGAAGAAATAAATCAATACAATAAAATTTTGACACATTAAATTAATAATTATACAGACAGGACCAGGCGCAGTGGCTCACATCTATAATCCCAGCACTTTGGAAGGCTGAAGCAGGCAGATCACAAGGTCTAGAGATTGAGACCATCCTGGCCAAGATGGTGCAACCCTGTCTCTACTAAACACACAAAAATTAGCTGGGTGTAGTAGCACATGCCTGTAGTCTCAGCTACTAGGGAGGCTGAGGCAGGAGACTTGCTTGAACCCAGGAGGAGGAGTTTGCAGTGAGCCCAGATAGCACCAATGCCTTCTAGCCTGTTGACAGAGCAAGACTTCTTCTCCCAAAAAAAAACCAACCAACCAACCAAACAACAACAACAACAACAACAACAACAAAATTATACAGACAAGGAAGTGACCTGGAATAGTTAACACAATATTTAAAAGAACAAAATTGAAGCACTTTACCTATTTTAAAGACATCCTCAAACTATATTACTCAAGACACTGTGATATTGCTTGACAATAGGAAATACACCAGTTTATCAGAACAGTGAGTCCATAACTAGACTCAAATTATGTAGTCACATGTAAATGTTTCAACTGATTATTTCACAAGGTTGCCAAACAATTTCTTTTTATTATACATTAAGTTCTGGGGTACATATGCAGATTGTGCAGGATTGTTTGACATAGGTATACACATGCCATGTTAGTTTGCCACATCTATTCCCCCATCACCTAGATTAGGTATTTCTCCTAATGCTATCCCTCCCCAATTCCCCTAACCCCTGCTATCCCTCTCCTAGACTCCCCGACCTTCCAACAGGCCCTCATGTGTGATGTTCCCATCCCTGTGTACATGTGTTCTCATTGTTCAACACCCACTTAAGAGTGAGAACATGCAGTATTTGGTTTTCTGTTCTTGTGTCAGTTTGCTGAAAATGAGGGCTTCCAACTTCATCTACGTCCCTGCAAAGGATATGCACTCATCCTTTTTCATGGCCACATAGTATTCCATGATGTATCTGTGCCACATTTTCTTTATCCAGTCTATCATTGATGGGCATTTGGGTTGGTTCCAAGTCTTTGCTATTGTAAACAGTGCCACATTAAAAATACGTGTGCATGTATAACAGAATGATTTATAACACTTTGGGTATATACCCAGTAATGGGATTCCTGGGTCAAATGCTATTTCTAGCTCTAGATCCTTGAAGAATCACCACACTGTCTTCCACAATGATTGAACTAATTTACACTTCCACCAACAGTGTAAAAGTGTTCCTATTTCTCCACATCATCTCCAGCATCTGTTGTCTCCAGATTTTTTGATGATCACTATTCTAACTGGCATGAGATGGTATCTTAATGTGGCTTTGATTTGCATGTCTCTAATGACCAGTGACGACGAGCATTCATATGTTTCTTGGCCGCATAAATGTCTTCTTTTGAAGAGTGTCTGTTCATGTCCTTCACCCACTTTTTATGTTTTTTTTTTTCTTGTAAATCTGTTTTAGTTTTTTGTAGATTATGGATATTAGTCCTTTGTCAGATAGGTAGATTGCAAAAATTTTTTTCCCATTCTGTTGGTTGCTGGTTCACTCTAATGATCGTTTCTTTTGCTGTGCAGAAGCTCCTAAGTTTAATTGGATCCCATTTGTCTATTTTGGCTTTTGTTGCCATTGCTTTTGGTGTTTTAGTCATGAAGTCCTTGCCTATGACTATGTCCTAAATGGTATTGCTTAGGTTTTCTTCTATGATTTTTATGGTGTTAGGTCTTATGTTTAATTCTTTAATCCATTTGGAGTTAATTTTTATAAAAGGTGTAAGGAAGGTGTCCAGTTTCAGCTTTCTGTACATGGCTAGCCAGTTCTCCCAACACCATTTATTAAACAGTGGATCCTTTCCCCATTGCTTTTGTCAAGTTTGTCAAAGCTCAGACTGTTGTAGATGTGTGGTGTTACTTCCTAGGCATCTGTTCTGTTCCATTGGTCTCTATCTCTGTTTTGGTTCCAGTACCATGCTGTTTTGATTATTATAGCCTTGTAGTATAGTTTAAAGTCAGGTAGCCTGATGGTTCCAGCTTTGCTCTTTTTGCTTAGGATTGTCTTGGCTATGTGGGCTCTTTTTTGGTTTCGTATGAAGTTTTAGGTAGTTTTCTCCAGTTCTGTGAAGAAAGTCAACGGTAGTTTGACAAGGACCAGCAAACTGAGATCCACTGGCTTGTGATTTTTGCAGCCAGAACAGCAGTTTGAGCTTGACCCGGGACAGTGGAACTCAGTGCGGGGAACGGCGTCCACCATTACTGAGACAGTTCTAACGTAGCCTGTGTAAACAAAATCTCAAGGCAATTTACACAGCAGCAGGGCAGAGCTGCAGCAGCTCAGCAACACCTCTGCAGGCAGACTATGACTAGACTCCCTCATTGCTGGGTAGGACATCTCTGAAAAAAGGCAGCAGCCCATCAGGGAGTTGTAAATAAAGCCCTGCCTTCCGAGGTCAGAGCACCTGGGAAAAGCGACAGTTGTGTGTCCACTTCAGGAGACTTAAACATCCCTGCCCAGCAGCTCTGAAGGGAGAAAGAGTTCCCAGCACAGCACTTGAGCTCTGATAAGCGACAGACTGCCTCTTCAAGTGGCTCCCTGACCCCCATATATCCTGAGTGACACCTCATACAGGAGAAATCTGGCTGACATCTGGTGGGTACCCATCTGGGACGAAGCTACCAAATGAAGGAAGATGCAGCAATCCTTGCTCTTCTGCAGCCCTGGCGGGTGATTCCCAGGCAAGCAGGGTCTGGAGTGGACCTCCAGTAGTCCTGCAGCAGAGGGGCCAGACTGTTAGAAGAAAAACTAAAAAAACAGAAAGAAATAGCTTCCACATCAACAGAAAGGACATCCACTCAGAGACCCCATCCAAAAGTCACCAACTTTAAAGACCAAAGGAAGGTAAATTCACAAAGATGGTAAGAAACCAGTGCAAAAAGGCTGAAATCACAAAAAAACAGAATGCCTCTCCTCCTCCAAAGGATCATAGCTCCTCACCAACAAGGGAACAAAACTGGATGGAGAATGAGTTCAACAAATTGACAGAAGCAGGCTTCAGAAGGTGAGTAATAGACTTCTCTGAGCTAGAGGAACATGTTCTAAACCAATGCAAACAAATTAAGAACCTTGAAAAAAGATTAGACGAAATGCTAACTAGAATAACTGTCTTAGAGAAGAACATAAATGACTTGATGGACCTGAAAAACACAGCACAAGACCTTCTCAAAGCATACACAGGTTTCAGTAGCCAAATTGAC
>NW_016107320.1:1566987-1581893 GCF_001604975.1 Cebus imitator | reverse complement strand
AAAAGACCTAATCTACATTTGATCGGTGTACCTGAATGTGAAGGAGATAATGAAACCAAGTTGGAAAATACTCTTCAGGATATTATCCAGGAGAACTTTCCCAACCTAGCAAGCCAGACCAACATTCAAATACAGAAAATACAGAGAACACCACAAAGATACTCCTCAAGAAGAGCAACCCCAAGACACATAATCATCAGATTCACCAGGGATGAAATGAAGGAAAAAATGCTAAAGGCAGCTAGAGAGAAAGGTTGAGTTACCCACAAAGGGAAGCTCATCAGACTCACAGCAGATCTCTCTGCAGAAACCCCACAAGCCAGAAGAGAGTGGGGGCCAATATTCAACATCCTTAAAGAAATGAATTTTCAACCCAGAATTTCATATCCAGCCAAACTAAGCTTTGTAAGTGACGGAGAAATAAAATCCTTTACAAACAAGCAATAGAAGAGAAATTTTTGTCATCCCCAGGCCTGCTTTACAAGAGCTCCTGAAGAAAGCACTAAACATGGAAAAGAACAATGAGTACCAGCCACTGCAAAAACATACCAAATAGTAACTAACGACCATTGACACAATGAAGAAACTGCATCAACTAACAGGTAAAACAGCCAGCTAGTATCAAAATGGTAGGATCAAATTCAAACATAACAATATTAACCTTAAGCGTAAATGGGCTAAATGCCTCAATCAAAAGACACAGACTGGCAAATTGGATTAAGAGTTAAGACCCATTGGTGTGCTGTATTCAGGAGACTCATCTCATGTGCAAAGACACACACAGAGCTCAACATGAAGGGATGGAGGACGATTTACAAATCAAATGGATGCCAAACAATTTTATGGAGGAAAAGAAAATGTGTTCACCAAATGTTGCTGAAACACTTGAGCATACATGTTCTTCCATTTTAAATTTACTGGCATTCCTGAAACAGAGGAGACTGTGAATGAAATACACAAATTCATAATGAAATAATGAAAGACACAAACTCAATTAGCTCAATGTATGCCCAGCTCACTCCCAAAAAATAAAATCCTCACTTAAGCACATATTAGTGAACATGCAGAATACCAAAATCAAAAAGAAGCTGAGAAAAGAAAGACAAATTACCTTCATAGAGCAATATTTAACATGATATTGACCTCTCAATACAAAACTGAAATAAAATAATGGAATAATGGAAGACCGTGTGCTTTTCCAGGGCTGCTGTAATAAAGCACCACAATCTGGTGGCTTCACCAACATAAATTTATTGTCTCTCAGCTCTGGAGGCTAGAAGTCTAAAATAAAGGTGTCAGCAGAATTGATTCCTTCTTAATGGCTGTGAGAGAAGGATTTGTTCTAGGCTTATTTTCTTCCAATACCTCTTCACAACAGCTTCTCTTTTATCTGTGTGCCCAAATTTCCTGCTTTGTACAACAACAGGGTATATCGTATGGTCCACCCTACTAATATCATTTTAACTCAGTTATTTCTTTTGAAAAATAAGACCCTATCTCCAAATAAGGTCACATTGTGATACTGAAAATTAAGACTTGAACATACTAATTTTGGGGTGGGTTGAAGGTCATATCATTCAACCTGTAAAAGATATCTTCAATGTCCTAGAATAAAAATTTTTTAAATGCAAGTCTCTAGGATTTTATGTCTAGCAAAATTATCATACCAGGTGGAATGCCCAAAGACATTTACATACTAAGCTGAAATAACTAATTGTCAACAAATTTATGTGAAGAAAATTATAAAGAACTATTTTCATAAAAAAGGAAATGAGACAGCTCAAAAATCAGAGGTATAGGAAGGAATTCTTTTTAATCATAGTGAAAAAATGTGAGTAGATATAAGTAGTATTGAATATACAAAGCAATAATAATGTCTTAGTTTAAGAAATATAGGGAAACAAAATGCATATAAGTAATGGAATATAAATTGGGAAAAGAATAAATTAGAGGTTATGCATTCTGAGGTTGCATTTTTCCAAATCATCTTAAGATACAAAGTAATAGACTTTTGTAAATCAAATATTTAGTTTTAATTTGTAGCATAACTACTAAAATAATAGAAAAATAAATTCTAAATTAGTATGTAAGCAAACATTATTAAATATAAATAATTGGAAATCCAAAAAATCCTGAAAGGCAAGAGAACAAAACAAAACAAAAAAAGGAGGTAGAAAAGAAGATGAAATACCCAAATATGTCACTAATTACCCTAAACACAAATGGACTGAACACTCTAGGTTAAAAGTCAATCATCTGGCTGAATATAAAAACAGATTCAGTCACTGGGAGTTTACATCACACAAAACTAAAACATAAAATTTAAAAATAATTAAATTGATGAGATAGGAAATGATATATTATGCAAACACTAAATGGAATTGTGCTGCTATACCTGTAGTTACAAAGCATGAATATATCTATTAGGTGTTACTGATAACAACAAAGTTAGAATCACCATAAATATTTCAAATTTTGCATCATTATGAATGCATGATGTTCAAAACACAAAGAAACATGACAAAACAACAAAACAAAATTGTCAAATTCAGAATCTTAATAGATTATGAAAAGCTTTCCCAGTAGTACAAACAAAATAGTAAATAATGAAACAAAACATTACTAGGAGTGTTAGCATATTGGATATACACAGAACCCTCAATCCAACTACCATAAAGTACTTCCTTTCCAACTGAATATTTTACAAGGCAGGTTATAATTCTGGCATAATGCACATTTTAACATATTATATCACGGAACAGATTACATAACTTTTTTCTGACCACAGTGTGATTAATACTGAAATGAATAACACAAAGCAACTAGTGAATTTTATGTTTATACTTTAAAAACTTTAAAAGAAACCATGAACCAAATTCTAAATAATAATTGTAATTGGAAAGTGTTTCAAACTGAATAATTACAATATTATTGTTAAAACTTGTGAAATATTACCAAGTCAATACTGACAAAGAAATGTATGTCCTCAAATGAATATGTTAGAAGAAGTCTTATTATTAGTTGTCCAATATTTAAGTTGGGAAGTTAGAAAATAACAAATATAAGAGGACAAAAACATAAACTCTCAAAATGTATACAGTGTAATGGGTTCCCGACCAGGTTACTCAAGGGCATATGTCCACTGATTGATTGAACCATGCTGGGTTCAGTGTGTGGTCGGCAAGACCATGGTACCCAGCCTAGCAGCAGGTGTCACTAAGACCCCAGACCTCATGGAGAGTATCTGAGATGCTACCAGACAAAACAGTCTCGTTGTTAAACCACCATAGACAAAGAGCCAGAAAATTAGCTTAAAAGCAATTTAGAGACAGGAGGCAGTGAGGATCTTGAAAGTTGTCCTGCTGCTATCCAGGAGTGCCTTGTATGTAAGTCCAAAAAAACTCATGAACACATCAAGCTGTACTTGTGAAAGTCATTCTTTTATCTCTGAGCGCCTTCCTACTTTGTGGGGCAGGACATGTTACATCACCAAGTTTTTTAGCATAATTGGTGTACAGAAGAGGACTGTAGAGGCCAAGCAATGAGTCACTGGGAAAGAGTCTCAGTGAGGGAAATACTGGGGTGGTCAGCAACATGCATGTGGGGTGGAGTTGCCTGACTGCTTCACTTCCGTGGGTTGCCACGTGAGTACACGGACACTTGGAAAATGCCAGTGGGGACTAGGCACCTATTGCAAAAAGCTACGATATTAAAGAACCATAGGAATACCAAATGTGCTGTTGTTGCACTAAGGCTGGCTGCCATGAGCAGGAAAGGGAGAGAGGATTGAAACTCCTGCAAAAGATGGAAAGCACGCCAGGTTTTCTGGAACTCCAAATGGTTACATGTTAAGGCCCTTTCTTGTGTACATTTTTAAAATGATGAACAAGTTACATTAACAACAAAAAATTAGAGGTCAAACAGTTAACTACAACTATAGAATTAAGTAAAATCTATTAAAGCTAACTGTTTCCTTTTCTGTTTTCTTTCTGCTTTGAATCTGCTGTTATTAAACTACTGGTCTTGAGAAAAAAACTCACTGTTAATGTTACTGCCGATTGAAAGCCACTTGGAGATTTTTTTTTTTTCTTTCTTTCTTTTTTTTTTGAGATGAAGTCTAACTCTGATGCCCAGGCTGGAGTGCAGTGGGGTAATCTCAGCTTACTGAAACCTCTGCCTCCCGAGTTCAGGTGATTCTTTTGCCTCAACCTCCCAAGGAGCTGGGATTACAGGCATGTGCCATCATGCCTGGCTAAATTTTGTGTTTTTTGTAGAGATGGGGTTTCACCATGTTGGCCAGGCTCTTCTCAGACTCCTGAACTCAGGTGATCCACCTACCTCAGACTCCCAAAGTGTTGGGATTATAGGTATGAGCCTTCACTCTGGCCGATTTAATTTTTCTTATACAGTTCAGTCAGTTCTAGCTAAATGTAAATAATGAAGACATTTGGAAACTAAAGGAAATAATAAAAAGTAAAAACGTTTTTAGAATAAAACTGCTATAGAAACTGCCTTACTCAAAATGTTGATCTATAACCTTCATTAGATTATCTATTGGGGCAAGCAAACCATGTTAACAGGTCCCAATTGTCAGAAATTATTTAGATGCAGCTCTCTTTTATAAACTAATGAGCTTATGATACTTTCTCATGGCTAGAGTTCGGAGACAACGGCTATTGGATCTTTGTTTGATATTTTGATAAGACTAATTTGATGCTATTGGTTTAGTGAAAACAGCTGAATTTTCTGAATCATCAGCAAAAATGCCATATGTTTAAAGTTTTTGCTTAAACACCTGCTATTCATAGGCTATAAAAATGGTTTACAGGAGAATAGCTTGGGATGATGATTAGTTTTGTCTAGTAACTATGTGCTCATGAATAACAAACTGTTAAAGATAAATAAATTGAGTAAATGTAAATGAGATAAATGCTTGTAGGAAAAATTTTTATGTAGTTTAAAAGCTTAAAATTATTTTAGAAACTCATTAAATGTCTAGGTCATTTCCAACGAAAAAAGGGTTATAACATTAGGCAATGGTCACACTTCTGAGCCCATCAGTGGAAAATCAGTTCTGTGATAAGACGGAAGCATTGGCAGACCTCAGTGAGTTAGACAAAAACAAGGATTGAATCCAAAAAGTAATCTGTTAAATACAAGGAGACGATACCTGTATACTTGCCTCGGCCCAGGCAGGCAGTAAATTTAAAACACTATCATCTGCCAGGGGGACACTCTAAAACCACCTAAACAATCTTGAAATTATGCAAGATACAAATTATCAACTCAACCTAGAGCCCCCTTTTCAATAGTCCTGTGTGTCCTGTGAAAAAGCCAGATGGCACCTAGAGAATGATGGTAAACTATCACGACCTAGACAATGTGGCACCCCCTGTGCGTGCAGCCACATCCAATATTGCTCAGTTGTTAAAATAAGAGGTTCTTAAGCTGGAAAGCATCCATACTGTGAGTGATTTGAGCTAGAACTTTTCCTAGTATCCCTTTAGCAGGAGATTCACAACACCAGTTTGCCTTTCCTTAGGAGGACATACAATGGACTTTCCAGGAGCTACCCTACCACAAGGGTTCCTGCAAGGGTTCTCCCACAATCTGTCACAGTCTGGTTGCACAGGACCTGTCTAGACTCTTTGCCAACCTCAGTCTCTCTGTATTACCATATTAATAATAACATGCTAACCCCAGAGTCTCTTACAAATCTGGAGACTGTTCTATAAATAGTCATGGATGGCCTCAAAGACAAGAAATGAGAAGGTAACTCCCAAACGATATAGGGACTTAGGATAGTCATCAAATTCCTGAAACTTCCCGGTTGGGTAAGACAAGAAACATACCCCAAGCTGTCATTGGTAACACAGCACAGCAGCCTGTTCCCCAGAGAGTAGACTAATTCCAGGCTTTCCTGTACTTACTAGGCTACTAGAAGATATACATTCCTTACTTGGTATAAACCCTTCACCCATTATACACCGTAGTAAATAAAAAGTAAACAAACAAAAAAAAGTCCCTGGATACATATAGAGCAAGAGGTATTTGACAAACCAAAAATGTTGGTGAAACAAGCCCAAACACTAGCAGCCTCTCTGCCACAGCACTCTTTTGTATAGGAAGTCACTCACTAGAGATGCCACTCGGATATATTGGGATTTGTTGCAAAAATTACCAATGAGAATAGTACCTGCAGGGTTATTGCCTCAATTATGGAAGGAGGCAAGAATCCCACTATGCAGTCCTAGAGTAGCAACTACTGGCCACGTATAGGGCATTCAACAAGTGGAGGCCATCACCAAAAACAGACTGTCACAGTAAAAACTGTAAGGGAAGGTTGAAGGCCTCCTAGCCAAGCCCACCTCCAGGCTGGCATAATTACACACCCTGCAGAAATGACATACTTATCTATAACAAAGGCGTGTCCTGATCACTAGTCCTTTAAGTACTGCAGGAAGTGCTTGGATCTATCCACTGTGAATGCGTGGATGGGCTGGCATGGCAGTAAAACCACCTATCAGACCAACCACCATATGGGGACAGCACTGATACCTGCTATAGGGCCTGGTACACTGATGGGTCTAGAAAACAGATATCTAACACTGGGCGTTTGAACAAAACATAGACCGAAGTTCCTGTTTACCCTATAACCCAACATGCACAGGTCTCATTGAAGGAAAATAGAAAAAAAAGAATGACCTGTTAAAAACCCAATTTCCTGCACTGTTGCAGGAGTGTTCTTTAAGGCCCTGGACTAAGAATCTCCCTAAAGGCAGACAAACTTAAAATAAGTCGCCCACTACCACACATGGCATTGTTCTCCATGAAAAATTGGCATGGCCTGTAAAATAGGCCTGACAGACTCTCAGGGTCAGCTCTAGAGCTTGAAGCCATGCTCCTGAAGCAGGTGGCCAGACTATGTTCCTGAGAACAACAGTGGATCTGCCAAGTGGCAATGGCTATGTGAGAATGGATTTGAGCTGGACAGTGCCCCCATACTAGATTGGTTTTATGGCACTGGAGAGTGATATGAAGTCTGCCAGAAGGATGTGGTTCCAGCTATGCTTGATGGAGGTCTAAGAAGCTTACAGTATCAACATGAGGCAGCACCAATGCCTGCTACAGCAGTCACAGAGTAGACAGTGTGTGTGAGGCCTGAATGTAGCAAGTGGTTGTTACGTCCACTACCAGGAGGGAAGCCATGTGTGGTACTCTAAGCCAGGCCTGAGGCCCACAGTGGACTCCCTAATAGGGCCAATGGGAAAAAACACAATGGTAATAATGTTACAAAAATGGATACATTTATGAGGGTCCCTATTAAATACCTGTGTTTTCTCCCATAGGTTGTTGTTCCTCCTACATGGCAGCTGATAATGTCTTTCTGGATTGCTCTTTGACTACAATAGCAATCAGCAACAAATGCAGTTGTTGGGCATATTGATACCTCCCCCTATCTGATGATAATGGTATGCCTTGAAATACTCTGCTTTTCTAAGGAAAGAACTAGAGTGACTGTTCCAATACAACTAGTTACACAACTCAGGCTCACTGGCGATGGCCTTCACCCAGAGGTAGGTGGGCATCCCCAATCACCCAATCAACAGAGAACCAACATGTGCTCTTAAAGGGATTACCTGTTGATACGGTTTGGCTGTTACCCTACCCAAGCCTCAGCGTGAATTGTAACAATCCCCATGTGTCAAGGGCGGGCCATGTGGAGATAACTGAATCATGGGGGTGGTTCCCCCATACTGTTCTCGTGATAGTGAATAAGCCCCATGAGATCTGACGGTTTTATAAATGGGAGTTCCTCGGCACAAGCTCTCTCTTACCTGCTGCTACGTAAGACGTCACTTTGCTCTTCATCTTCAGCCATTATTGTGAGGCCTCCCCAGCCATGTGGAACTGTGAGTCAATTAAACCTCTTTCCTTTATAAATTACCCAGCCTTGGGTATGTCTTATTAGCAGCATGAGAACAGACTAATACACTTGTTATAATTATATACCTGATAAACAGAGTAATGTTGCAGACACCTTAAATTATTTGTTAACCCAGAACCATGATATAGCCCTATTAGGTTTCTGTAACTCATTCTCAAATTGTTTACATACCTAACCTCAAATTGGAAATATGTTTTACTAACAGGCATCATAAATATAGAGTTTCTCCTTTTTATGCTGCGATGTATACTGTAGATGTGGACTGCATGCACAAGCCATAGGTATACTTATAGGTCTTTATAGCTTGCCTCTCATACTCCACTCAGGGACTCTCACACAAAATTGGAGAAAAGAAGGTAAAAGCTAGAGAACAGGATGGATTTTAGTGTTATAGGTCCCACACAAGGTTGCTTAAGGGCATATGCCCACTGATTGAACCCTGAAGGCTGTGCAGTGAGCCAAAGTCATGATGTCCAGCCAAACAGCGGGATTCCCTGACAATCCATACAACCATCCTGGATAGCATCTGAGAACAAAATAGGAAAAACAATCTCATTGCTCAAGCTCAGTAGCCTAAGAGCCAGAAAATTAGCTTAAAAACAATTTAGAGACAGGAGGCAATGAGGATCTCTGAAGCTGTCCTGCTGCCATCCAGGAGTGCCCTGTATGGAATCCCTGAGAAACGCATCCACTCACCCAGCTGGACTTGTCCAACTCATTCTTTGGTCTCTCTGTTCCTTCTCAATTTGGAAAAGGGGGTAGAATATTAGAGTACTAAGGTTTTCTTGTAACAATGTAGACTGAAGGAATAATAAAGACAAGAACAGGTATTAATGAAATGAATACAGCATATGTTAGATCAGTGATGCCAAAAGTATTCATTATAATATGCAATAAAATTGACTAATGTGTGATAAAGTTGATTAAGAAAAAGTAAACAAATAATAAATAGTCATAAAAAGAGATGTTACAAACATTGCAGGTGTTAAAATGTTTAACACCTGGTACAATATTTCATGGTACAAATATTTCATGACAACTTTATATTATAAATCTGAAAATTTAGTTGACATGAGTAGATGCCCACAAAATATTACCAAATTGGCTTAATAAGAAACAGAAAACCTGGATACTCCTGTAGTATTATAGAAATTACAGAAATAGTTAAAATTTTTTACATATACACACACACAGATTTTAGGTTTTCAGGAGAGAAATAATTTGAAAATAATAACTCTTACTGAAAACAGAATACTAATGGAAACATTCTCAAACATATTTCACGAGGTTAGTAGAATTTTGCCACAAACACTCAACAGAGATAATACATGAAATAAAAATCACAAGATAATTTTACTCATAAAATAAAAATCCTACACAAAATATTTGCACAATGTATTTACTCCAGGAATGTAAAGATGGTTTATCCTAGAAAATCAATAATGTTTTAACTATTTCCAGAGTTTGAAAGAGAACAGGGAATATTATCTCAGCATTGTTACAAAAGTTGTTTCACAAAATTTAACACCATCCATGAGAAAAGCCTTTACTACACTTCCCATCCTTAACCTCTAAAGGAATCTACATATACCTATTAAACACTCGATTATGGTAAAATATTGAAAGCTTTCCCATGAACTAAGGAAGGAGAAAACAATGCCTATTGTTAACAATTATATTCAGCATTGTTCTGGAGTTCCTAACCAGAGGAATAAAACTAGAATGGAAGAAAATAATTGAGTATGTTAATGGAATTGGAAAAAAGTAAACAAAGCTAAATTACTCACAGATGAAATGACTCTCTATGTAGAAAATCCAAAAGAAACGCTTAGAGTTAAGAAGTCAACGTATCAAGGTCTCTGAATACAAGGCCAATATGTAAATATCAATTTTATATTAGAAAATGAAAGGCAAATGATGCTATGTGCATTATGCAATATAGAATTAGAGATAAAACTAATATCATTTTTCATATAATGTAAATTTATTCTAAGAATAAAAAAGAATCTTAAAAAATCATTGTAATGATTAAAAATTCAACAAACACCTATATATTTAAGAATAACTACTGATTTTAGGATTTTGATCTGAGCGTAGTTTTGTATAGGCAAATGTCTACAGATAATCTGTGATGTCATATCAGCAGAAGATAAAAAATTCCCACCTTCAATAGCATTTTTGTAACTCATATACTAATGGCCTGAACATACATTAGAAATCAAGAAGCATTAATTTATACTGAAGTCATATTTAAATCATTTTTCTTTAGTCGTATGTGATCCAGAGTGTTAATTATTAATCAATTATAAAGTTATTTATTACACATCCACTATATTTTTCAGGTATTATGCTAAATAATAAATATATGAAAATGAACAAGATATTAAATTTCTGTACCAAAGAAAATTATAATATTTTTTAACTACTAAACACTTATACAGAGCTTATAAACCCAAACCTACATGGACTGTTTGATTATGCTATCAATGCTACTTCCTCACTAGAGGCATCACAGTCCATCTATGGGTCCTCAAAAGTACATTACTTGAAAGTGGCTGGCACTGTTTTGGACTAAAAACAGACATTTTACAAAGAAAGGAAAACAGTGATTAAGAGAAGCGCATGAAACTATGGTTTTCCATATGTAGGCTTACTCTTTAATGATTTGGGATCAGTTTACCTGATGATATTATCAAAGCAAAATGTGTTTAACAAAAGTGTCTCTCTCACTTAAAACTACACCAGAATACATTAGAGCATGAAGATTTGGTATTTTATAAAATACAGCATCACAACACTAATGATTGGTATAGCAATACAAGTTTTAATTGGCTGTGTGCAGTGGCTCATGCCTGTAATCCCAGCGTTTTCGGATGCTGAGGGGGGCAGATCACCTGAGGTCAGGAGTTCAAGACCAGCCTGACCAACATGGTGAAAACCCATCTCTACTGAAAATACAAAAATTAGCCGGGGATGGTGGTATACACCTGCAGAAGCTGCAGTGAGCTGAGATTGCACCACTGCACTCCAGCCTGGGTGACAGACTCTGTTTCAAAAAAAAAAAAAAAGTTTTTATCATTATGTCTCTAAGGAGTAATACTAAGGGGAAGTAATTTTCTTCTTAATTAGACTTTATAACATTTAAGTGTCTTTTCAAACTATATAATACAGTCGATGCTTTGGTTATATATTTGCACTACAAAATTTTTTCACTTTAAGCAATCAATCAAATCTGGCTTTCATTCTCATTGCTCAACTTCAATTGATCTTAACAATACCTGCCATATATATTATTCTTTTCAAAATTCAGTGGATTCAGAAATTACCTCATGTGATCTCTCTCACTAGCATCTGACTCATTCAAACACTGCCTTCTTCCTTAAAAGCTTTTTTCATAGTACTTTTGTGAAATCGTACTCTCTTCACTTTTCTTCTATCTTACTTACCATTTTATTTTTGGTCTATATCCCAGCTTTCTCATCTTCTTTCTATTCTCTAAATATTTACATGTCCCAGAGCTCAGAGTAAAGACTCTTATGTATTATATGTAAAAAGTCTCCAGCACAAAAGAAAAACATAAAATTCAGGGAACTCCTTTTTTACTTGTATTCATTGATCTTGGAGTTTTCATCTAGGATCATGGCTTTAAACAATATCTGCATGTTAAATCCCATATTCTCACTGTATCCAGTAATATTCACCTTGGAATCTGCATTTATAATAATATGACTAGTTTTAGAGATCTAATAGGCATTGGAAGTTAGTTTCTCCCAATACAACTTTGATTTGCACATATTTGCCCATTTATTTTTTCCTTTTATAATCCTCTTCTCAGGGAATGGGGCCACAGTACCCTCCAGTAGTTTAGCCCTCTACCACTAGGAGCTCCTTCACTCAGGTTCCTTTTCTATGATGACAATGCGAAAGATTAGCTAACATGCTGTCCAGCAGAACACTTTAAAATTATTTAAAAGACAAAAATTTAATGTTTCAGGAAATGGTCTAAAGGGCATGCAGCAAATGAAGAAATGTTTGTTGAAAAAAAATTATTAAAACTGTAGAAGTAGAGAGAACCTGTATCATTTTAGCCATGAACCTTTTTACTTCTTTCCTATCCCAGCATAATGTGATGGAAATTCCACTTTATGTAGGTACATCCAAGAACACAGGACTCCTTCTTCATCTATCTCATAGTATTTTCTCAGGAGAGGGACATGCCAGCATTTCTCATGTCCAGTGGCCCTGGCCCTGGTTCTTTCATAGGATGGAGGATTCAGGCCAGGATAGGCCAGTCAAGAAGACTAAAGGCTGTCCCCAGTCCCTACCATGACAAGTGCTCAGTACCTAAACAGGTATTTTACTGAGAGAGAAACTTATCATTTACTGTGCTTTCAGATACAGAGCAACAGCACAGACCTTTTGCCCAAGGAGAAAGGTAGGCTGTAAAACAGGCGACTGTGGAGCCTATTCAAATGAAAGCTTCCTTTCCAACAGTGCTAGAAGTTCAAACCTAAAGGTACTTTATAAAATGACGTGATGAATGTAATTAAAAGGAGACCAAAACTTCATTGGAGACTTATTGCTAGGCTACAAGGTAGCTAGTAGAGCAGAGAGAACTAGGGAAAGAGATAGTTAAGAGCTCTGTTTGAGTCAGAACAAATTGCAAAACTGAGCTGAGAAACTATCCCTGGAAAAAAAGCTGAGATTTAACTGGATCAATCCCTGGACCAATTCATGCCCCAGGGCATCCTTGAAAACAACCCATAATCACCCAGCAATTAGTAGAGTTTATCAGTGGGGTGTGATCAAGGAAAGAGAGGTCAAACAGAGCACTGCTAAAACCACTGTCATTCAAGGGTGGCTGAGTATACATGCCTGAGACTGTACCCTCTGAGGAACTGTGGGTTGGAGAAGAGGCAAAGGATGAAAATATACTTTAATAAAATAATCCAGTTCATCATTAAACAAGTAAACACCAAGTTCTAAGAGTTGGGGAGTGAGGAAATCCAGAGTTGAGATTATCTAGGTTTCTTAAAAAATGTTAAAATTTTAAGAAATTTAAACATTTTCCGATGTTCAACAAAATTATGAGATAAATGTTTTAAACAGAAAATTCTAACCCATAGATAAAAGGAAAAAAAGCAGGCAATAGAAACTGCCTGTGAGAATGAGCAAATGTCAGGCTTAACAAAGACTTCAGAGTAAACTCTATAAATGTGCTCAAGTACTTGAAGAAAACTATTTTGAAGAAAGAATTAAATGCAGGTATGATTAATGTCTAATCAAATGGAGGATATCAATAAAGATAGAGAAATTATAAATGAATCAAGAGAAAATTCTGGAGTTGAGAAACAAACTGATTGAAAAAAAAATCACTAAAGGGTGCCACAGTAGATTTAAACTGGGAGAAAAAAAAATCAGTGACATTAAAGATAATAGAGATTATAACATCTGAAGAATAGAGAGAAAAAAGAATGAAAAAAAAGAGAAATGGAGGACACCATTAAGGTCATCAACACGTGTGTAATAGGAATTCTAGAGTAGTAGAAAGGAGAAGAAAACATGTTTGAAAAAGTAATGACTAAGAATTCCCTGAAATTTATTGAAAAACAATAATGTGCACATTCAGAAAACTCAGAGAACTTCAAATAAGATAAACACAAAGAGATCCACACATGGATTCATCATGCAGAAAATGATGAAAGCCCAAGACAAGGAGAAAATCTTGAAAGGAACAAGAAAAAAATGACTCATTGGTTATAAGGAACACTTAATAAGATTAACAGCTGACTTCCCTTTAGAAACAATGGAGAAGATAAGATAGTAGGATGGTAGGGCATCATATTCAAAGTGTTCAGATTAAAAAAAAAAAAAGTCAACCAAGAATTTTATAGGCACCAAACGGTCTCTAAAAATGAAGGCAAGATAAAGATATTTCCAGAAAAAAAAGATTGAGCAAATGTGTTTACAGCAGACCTATGTTATAAGAAATACTGAAAGGAAGTTCTTCAGGCAGAAAGCAAGGGCATTCTAAAAGTAATTCAAACTCAAACAAAACAAAAAACCTAGTAAAGACAGTCATATTTATAAAAAACAGAGTATATATCATATTTCTTCTCTTTCCTTCCCTTAACTGATTTAAATGGCAAATGATTTGTACAATGAAATTTTATTTGGCCGAAAAAGGAATGGAGCACTGATACGTACTTCAACATTAATAAACTCTGAAAACGTTATGGTAGGTGAAAAAGCCAGTCACAGAAGACTACATTTTATCTGGTTGTATTCATATTAAATGCTCAGAATATACAAAGGAGGAGGAAAGTAGATTAATAATTGTCTATAGGGATGGAAGACGTCTTTGGGTGCTGAGAGGTAAAGGGTACAGGGTTTCTTTTGGGGATAATGGAAAAATTCTGAAATTGACTGTGGTGGCAAAACTCTGTTAATATATTAAAAGCCACTGCATTGTACATTTAAACACATGAATTAATGGTATGTGAATTATATAAAGCAGTTAAAATATTTACTCCTGGTTTCTCTCTATAAACCAATCTTCTAGCAAGTTTCATTGATTTATCCTTTAACACATCCAAGTATCTCCAAAATGACCCCACTTTTCCAGATTCCTCTTGTGTCTTCTTTCTCAAAACCACTGTCAGCTCTTTCTTCACTGCAGAAATGCCATTCTTACGGGTACCACTGCTTTCAGTCTTGTTGCTTGACTTCCCAATATATATTCTTCACACAGAAGCCAGAGTCATATTTTTAAAATGAAAATCAGATTGTAAGACTTTCCTTCTGAAATCCCATCAACAGTTCCTTATAATACTCAGAATACATTCTACCTTTTCAACAGAGCCTGGAAGACCTCTCTCGTTCTTGCTTCTCTTTTAGTACTCATCACAATCTCTGCATTATTCCCAATAATCCTTTTGCCATTTCTTTTTTTTTTTTT
>NW_016107320.1:1532574-1557997 GCF_001604975.1 Cebus imitator | reverse complement strand
AGCACTACACACTGGGGTCAGTTGGGGGGAAATAGGGGAGTGACGGTGGGGGGTGTGGAGCTGGGGAGAGATAGCAAGGGGAGAAATGCCAGATGTAGGTGATGGGGAAGAAGGCAGCAAATCACACTGCCACGTGTGTACCTATGCAACAATTTTGCATGTTCTTCACATGTACCCCAAAACCTAAAATGCAATAAAATAAATGTGAAAAAAAGGAGTATATATAAAAAAGGTGTGTATATATACACATACTTTGTTTATTCATTCATCCATCAACATACACTTCTGTTGTTTTAATATCACAATTCAATATTGTGAATACTGCTGCAATGGACATGAAAGGGCAGGTATCTTTAGGAGATGGAGACTTAATTTCCTTTGGATATGTACACAGAAGAGGGACTGCTGAATGATATATAAATTCTTCTTACAGTAAAATTAACTCCAGATGGATTAAAGACTTAAACATAAGAGCTAACACCATAAAAACCCTAGAAGAAAACCTAGGCAAAACCATTCAGGACATAGGCATAGGTAAGGACTTCATGACTAAAACACCAAAAGCAATGGCAACAGAAGCCAAAATAGGCAAATGGGATCTAATTAAACTCCAGAGCTTCTGTACAGCAAAAGAAACAATCATTAGAGTGAACCAGCAACCAACAGACTGGGAAAAAATTTTTGCACTCTACCCATCTGACAAAGGGCTAATATCCAGAATCTACAAAGGACTAAAACAGATTTACAAGTAAAAAACAAATCCATTCAAAAGTGGGTGAAGGATATGAACAGACACTTTTCAAAAGAAGACATATATAAGGCCAAAAAATATTTAAAAAATGCTCATCATCACTGGTCATTAGAGAAATGCAAATCAAAACCACATTGAGATGCCATCTCACGCCACTTAGAATGGCAATCATTAAAAATCTGGGGACAGCAGATGCTAGAGAGGATGTGGAGAAATAGGAACATTTGTACACTATTGGTGGGACTGTAAATTAGTTCAACCATTGTGGAAGACAGTGTGGCACTTCCTGAAGGACCTAGAAATAGAAATTCCATTTGACCCAGCAACCCCATTACTGGGTATATATCCAAAGGATTATAAATCATTCTATTATAAAGACACATACACACATATGTTCACTGCGGCACTGTTTACAATACCAAAGACCTGGAACCAACCCAAATGCCCAGCAATGACAGACTGGACAAGAAAAATGTGGCACATATACACCATGTAATACAATGCAGATATAAAAAACGATGAGTTCCTGCCCTTTTTAGGGATATGGATGAATCTGGAAACCATCATTCTCAGCAAACTGACACAAGAACAGAAAATTAAACACTGCATGTTCTCACTCATCGGTGGGTGTTAAACAATGAGAACACGTGGACACAGGGAGGGGAGCATCACACACTGGGGTCTGATGAGGGGGGTTAAGGGAGGGACAGTGGGGGTGGGGAAGTTGGAAAGAGATAGCATGGGGAGAAGTGCCAGATACAGGTGAGGGGGGATGGAGGCAGCAAACCACATTGCCATGTATGTACCTATTCAGCAAACCTGCATGATCTGTACATGTACCTTAGAACCTAAAGTATAATAATAAATACTTAAAAATAGAAAAATAAATTCTAAATTTCTTTAGGAATATCCATATTTGTTCCACAGTGGTTGCATCAATCTGCATTCCTCCCAATAGTGTACAAGGATTCCCTTTCAGTCACATCCTCGTCAACACTTGTTATAACTTTTCTTTTAGATATTAGCCATCCTGACAGGTATGAAGTGATAACTCGTAGTGGTTTTGACTTGCATTTCTCTGATGATTGTTGATATTGATTACTTTTTCATATACTTGTTAGTCATTTTTATGTCTTCTTTGGAAGAATGTCTGTTAAGGTCCCTTGGCCATTTTTAAATTGAGGTTTTTTTTTTTTGCTTTTGAGTTGTGTCATATATTTTGAATATTGAACCTTTATCAGCTACATAGTTCAGAAATATATTCTTTGAATCCATATGCTGGCTTTTCCTTTTGTTATTTCCTTTGCTGTGTTGAAAGTTTTTAGTTTGCTACAATCTCACTTATTTTTGCTTTTGTTGTCTGTGCATATAACACTATCCAAAAAATCATTGCCAAGGTTAATGTCAAGGAGATTTTCCCCTTATGTTTTCTTCTAGGAATTGTATAATTTGGGTCTTAGGTTTAGATCTTTAATCCATTTTGAGTTGATTTTTGTGTACGGTGTGAGATAAGGCTCTATTTTCATTCTTTTGTATGCATCGTTTGGAATTGTACACAACACCTCAACTTATATCTCACTGTGTAAAACTCAAACACACCTGGCTGCAAGGGAAATATGTAATCTTCAGCTGGGCAGTTGGTTATATCTTCATCTGAAACTTTAGATTGTAAAAGAGTATAGTAAAAATAGTAATGAGAATAGAGAAACTAAGGGTATCTACAATATCATACAATTGTGTTTATATCAGAAATTAATCTGGATCATATTTCAGACTTCTAAGAAGCCCGAAGTCAAAGTTCATGTGCATCTTTCTATGATTCTTTTAGCTAGTAATGACTGGATCCCATATCCTGTAGGATTCCTCAACCTAATCATAATCATACAATTCTTTCTGGAAAAAAAAAAACAAAAAACTGATCCTGACCTATAAGTAAAGTAAAGAAAAGCTAACAGAAGATAGTTCTTAATGACCCTTTGGTCACACTTTGTATAAACATAGTATCAACAGGTTGTAATGGAAAATTCTTATGACCTATAGAAAAATGTCATTTAATCAATTGCACTTAGTACCAAACTACATATATATAATGGGGTACTTAATGTGAAAGATATAAAGCCATACTCTGAAATATTTTTGCCACTTTTCTGTAAGTCTAAAATTATTTTAAAAAAAAAAAAAAAAAACTGGTCAAGTGAAACTATTTATTCATAAATATTCATGTGGGTAGTGCTTTACAGTACAAAAAGAAAATAGGTAATTGTATTATCTTTTTTTTTAATCAAATTATGTTTAACAAATTTTTGCATTTAAAATGAAGATAAATGACAAGGTAGAAAAGAACACTGCTATACTTAATGTTAATAGGGCCCAGTTTGATAACTACCATTAAAAATTCTAATCTAACCTGAATTTTCTTCTTTGTAACACATCATTTTCATATATCTAAACACTTTTTATTTTTATAACTATATCTCTAGTATTTTCTTATATATTACAAATAATTTGGAAAAGCGATATCCAATTAAGATATGGAAAGTCTTTGTTACCTTTCCATATAATAATGAGAATATAATAATGCAGAATTCTTTTATAAAAATTACCAGTAAAAGAACTGTGAATAAATTGACCATGATGTTTGAGTTTTTATTCTAGACTTCTATCCAAGAATATGCTTAATATTATTAGCTATTTTACCTGATTCTACATTACTTTTCTTCTCAGCCTTCATCTTCATTAATAAGAATGAAATTGTTGTCAGTGAAGTAGTTTCTCAATATTATCTTTATGCTATTTCAGAACACATTAAGCTATTGTTAGACATAAACTTCTGTAACAAAGAACAGTGGCAAGTTTTCATGGCCACATTTACATTTAGAGTACAATTTTCATTTGCAAAATTAAACTATTATGGAGAACAGCCTGCCATAATCTAATAGAACATGAAATAGCCAGTGCTGTATTTTTTGAGGATATACTTCACACATTATATGTTTATGATGGATGCATATATCTGCATATATTGAAAGGTATGATTAAAGTATTTTAAAGTTGCCACAGTTGCATATATGCTGAGATAACTTTTCTAAATATACAAATTATGGCTATATGCGCAGAAGTAATATTTTTCCCAAAGATGTGTTTATGAAAGACTATATCTTATAGGTTGTCAAAAATCTTTTTTCTATAGTATTATTCTCCAGTCAAGTTTTCTTCTTTGACAAAGTAATGGATTCATATGATGTGAAAATTAAAATATTAAGGTACATTAGAGAAATATCCATTTTACTCCTTCCCTGTATATCTCTTTCTACCTTTTCTGTTACATGGAGTTATTTTGTTATTTGCAATTTTTTTTCATTTTTAGCAGATGCAAGCACAAATCATAATCTCCCTCTTTCCTGTACAAAATGCACCATCTTTTTTTTTTTTTTTACAGTGTTTGATCATTGTTTTTCATATAATGGTTGAATGAGTGAGAGAATATAATAATGCAGGTATCCAAACTTATCTAGCTTGTATGACTGTCTAGCTTGTCACACTTATCCTGTTCAACATGTATTTATTTTGCATTTGCATAAAATTATTCTGATATGTTGTAAATGCTTTTGGTTTAATAAAGAAAATCCTACATTGAACATGTTTCATGAGTCATTTTGATTAATATATGATATTTATTAGTCATTTTGATTAATATGACAGCATGTTAATTAAATTCTCACATGACAATGAAACTGGAGGGATAGCTAATAACAAAATTAGAATTTCAAATTATCTTGACAAGTCAGTATGATGGGACAATAGTTTTTTAAAATCAACATTGAAATAAATATATATTTTTCATGGAAATAAGGGACATTCTGTTAAAAACTACACAAAATATAATAGGAGATTTATTAACATTTGTAAAAAATGTTTATTGGTTAGACAACCATGTTAGATGACTTTAAAAGGTAAATATTATCTTAGACTGTATACATAGAAATGCAATACTGGTAAGCAAGAAGATGATTACAGTGAACTCTGGATTGATCCAAATATATCTGTTTGGATTACTGAATTTTATTCTGGGTATCTTTTGATATCTGATTAAAAATGAGACGAGAGTAAGTCAATCCTGCTAGTGAAGATATATAAAATTCAGTTAATACTGTGATACAACTAATACATGTCGAATGTAATCTTAGTTTAATTAATAAGAGTACTATAAAAAAAACAGAGGCTGAGATAAACCTCCTCTCATTGTGATCATACTTTGCTTGAGTAACCACTTATGTTCGGGGATTTATGTTTGGGACTCTTTAACCAAACATATAACACTATGTTTGGTTAAAGAAGGATGTTGGCAAGGCTAGGAATAACAGAACAATAAACCAGGAATGATAAAATAATAATAAAAAACGTAAATAAATTTTTCTGCTTCTGGTTAATATAGAGTATATGGTAATCAAGTTACTTTCTCATCTGAAATAGGAACACAATACAAATTACATAACTCTGGTTTTCAAGACACTAAACATCAAGAAACGGAGTTCATTGCCACACTGTTTACAATAGCAAAGACCTGGAACCAACCCAAATGCCCACTGATGACAGACTGGACAAGGAAAATGTGGTACATATACACCACAGAATATTATGCAGCCATCAAAAATGATGAGTTCGTGTCCTTTGTAGGGACATGGATGAACCTGGAAACCATCATTCTCAGCAAACTAACACAAGAGCAGAAAATCAAACACCGCATGTTCTCACTCATAGGCGGGTGTTGAACAATGAGAACACATGGACATAGGGAGGGGAGCACTACACAGTGGGGTCTGTTGGGGGGAAATGGGGGAGGGACAGGGGGGTGGAGAGGTGGGGAGAGATAGCATGGGGAGAAATGCCAAATACAGGTGAAGGGTAGGAAGGCAGCAAATCACACTGCCATGCATGTACCTATGCAACAATCTTGCATGTTCTTCACATGTACCCCCAAACCTAAAATGCAATAAAAAAAAAAGAAGCAACAACAAAAAAAGAAGAAACGGAGGTCAATAATACAAAAGAGGCAGAACCAAACCATGTAAGCCAAGTAATATGATTACTGCAGATTTTAAGAGACCAGTGAATAGTGCCTACCAGATTTGAACAAAGCAAAACCTCATAGGTCATGGGACATTGTATTCTGTCTTGAATCATAATTCATAATGAGGAATGATTAGTCCTACACCTAGCAATGCCATGATCTGCCAAAGAAACATTAAGTGCAGATTCCAGAGGGTTAATCTGTTCAGCTAACTAAATTGCAACCAGACTTTTCTGGTTTAAGTATATTTATAGAAACCCAAATATACCTAGCACCAAAAAGTAAAATGGACATCAAATATTGAAAGATTACTAGGCATAAACAGGAGCAGAAAAATATGAACTTTAATGAATATTAGGCAATCAAATTGACACAGAATTGACAGTATTTACACAAGTATTCAAATATGTATAGATGGACATTAAAAACATGTATTATAACTGCTGTCTGCTGAAAAGTCAGGGACATGTAAAAAGACTCAAATCAAGCTACATTAGGATGAAAAATTCATTGAGATAAAGAATATGCTGAATAGGGTTGACAGCATATTATACATCACAGATAAAATATAAGTGAATGCAGTCCAAAAAATACATAAAGAAAACATTAGAATAAAAAAATGAGATCAGTGAGTTTGGAAACAACTTAATGAGAGTTCATATACTTAGAATTTGGAGTCTCTGAAGAAGACAAGGGGATCAAAAGACAGAAAAAATAATTGAGGAAATGATGAAATAAAGTTCTCTAAGTTAGATGAAAATCATAAAACCACATCTCAACAAATCCTAAGCACGAAAATACAAAGAGGGCTATGCCAAATAAAAATAATCGAAATGCTGAAAATCAGCAATGGAGTCAAAATTTTAACAGCAGTCATAAATAAGAGACACTTATGTACAGAGAGTAACCAAGATAAGGAAGGCAGCTGATTAATGCTGCAAAATATGCAAGTGATAAGATAGGAGAGCAATTTTTTTTTTAATAGATGGAGTTTCACTTGTGTTGCTCAAGCTGGAGTGCAATGGTGCAATTTCTGCTCACCACAAACTACTTCAGTTTCCTGAGTAGCTGGGATTATAAGCATATGCCACCATGCCCAACTAATTTTGTATTTTTAGTAGAGACAGGGTTTCTCCATGTTGGTCAGGCTGGTCTCGAACTCCTGACCTCAGGTGATCCACATGCCTCGGTCTCCCAAAGTTCTGGGACTATAGGAGTGAGCCACCATGCCCGGCCGAGAACAATATCTTTAAAACGACAAAACAATAACAAAAACAATGTTTTGTTATACAATTCTACACATAATAAAATTCTATACATAATAAATTATATACATAATAAAAATATCCTTCAAAATAAGTGAAAAAGACAATTATAAATGTAGAATTACTAAAGAAATCATCTCTTTAGCAATCTGCACTATAGGGAATGTTAAAGGAAGTTTTTCAGGGAGAATGCAAGTGATACCAGATGAGATTACGAATCTATACAGAGAAATAAAGGGTACTGACAACCACATGAATAAATGAAATGACCTATTATTTAATCTATTTTAAAATGACAGTTTAAAGAAAAATAATCACGTTTTATGGATACTATATCTGTAAAGTATCAAAAACTCAAGAGAGGAGAAATGGATGTATACTATTCTAGGGTTCTATTGAAATGGTATAATATCACTTGAAGATGGTCATTGATAAGCTTTAGATATATATTAGACTGGATAAGGAAAATGTGGCACAGATACACCATGGAATACTATGCAGCCATAAAAAAGGATGAGTTCATGTCCTTTGCAGGGATATGGATGAATTTGGCAACCATTCATTTTCAGCAAACTGACACTAGAACAGAAAACCAAACATCACATGTTCTCACTCATAAGTGGGTGTTGAATAATGAGAACACAAGGACACAGGGAGGGGAACATCAGACACTGGGGTCTTTTGGGTGTGGGGGAATAGGGGAGGGATAGCAGGGGTTGGGGAATTGGGGAGGGATAACATTAGAAGAAATACCATGTAGGTAACGGGAGGGATGGAGGCAGCAAACCACCATGGCATGTGTATACCTATGTAACAATCAGAATACAATGAGAATAAGATCTGCACATGAACCCCAAAACTTAAAAGTATAACAAAAAAAAATTGGCTACATGAATCAGCAATTCTACTCCTAGCTATCAATCCAAGAGAAATACAAACTTATGATTTGTACATAGGTGTTTAATGGCATTATTCTTAATAACTACAATCTGAAAATGATCTATATGTTCATTGACTGGTAAATGAATACACAACATGTAGTAAATGTATGCAATGGAATATATTCAGAAGTAAAAGTAATAAGAGTTAATGATGTATGCTGCAACATGGATCCACCTTAGAAACATGGTGTGTGATAGAAACCAGCCACCACACTACATATAAGTTAAAAATTAAAATAATGGAAAAATATTTGCCATCCTAACAAGTAAAATGAAAACAAAAGTAAATATTCGATATCAAAATGTACTTCGTAGCAAATATCCAGAAATGGCACATTCATATACAGAGAAAATAAATTAGTGGATGACTGAAAGGCATATAGGACCTGGAAATGACTACAAATGGACAGTAAGTACATTTCAAATGTAATAAAAATTGTTAAAAGTTGGATGGTGGTAATGGTTGTACAACTCTGTAAATTTCCTAAAAATTACAGAAGTGTACATTTAAAATGAACATGTTTTATATGTAAATTAAACATCAATACAGTTTTTATAAAATAAATTTTCCTAAGGAAAGTGAAGGTCTAGATGGCTTTCTTTGGCATAATAATGGCATAATAATTAATTCTACTAAACACTTAAGCAAAAAATCATACCAGTTCTCAACTAAATGTTCCTGAATACAGAAGTGAAGGGAATACTTCACAACTTATTGTGGGACCAATATTGCTCTGATACCAAAACTACACAGATATAGCAAGAAGTTAAAACAATATCTTTCATGAAGGCAGAATATCTTAAATCTTCAATATATTGGATAATCATATGTATGAAAAAATAAAGCAATATTAATAGAAATGATAATATATCATAGCTATTGTTCTTTATCACAGGAATGCAAGGCTGGTGTATTCAGGCTTTGAAAATCAATCAATATAATTCATGAAATTATTCCAGACCAATTTTTTCTTTAAAAAACATAAAATTATCTTAGAATCTAGAGAAAAGGCTTTTGTTAATATTCAAATTTCATTTATTATAAAATCTCCTTAGTAAACTGGAAATGAAATTTCCTCTCCCTGATAAAGGACATTCACAGAAATCCTTAATCTAACATCATATTTAATATTCAAAACCTAAGTGCTTCTCCCCTAAGTTTCAGTTTAAAAAGGAAAACTGTTGTTCACCACTTTTATTGTATATCATACCAGAGGTCTTAGCCAGAATAATACAGCCAAAAAAAAAAAAAAAAAAAAAANAATAATACAGTCTGGCAAAAGCTTATATGATTTCTATTCTCAGATGACATGATTCTCTAAATAGAAAATTAAAAAATATATAAAGTTACTAAAATAATGTTACTTTGGCAAGTTTACAGGATAGAAGTTTAATTTACAAAAAATTAATTGTATATCTTTTCACTGGCAGGGAGTTATTGGGAATTAAACTTAATATTATTTATAGCACAGTAATACATTACAGTAGTCCTCACTTATCTGTGGTTATTAAATGGAAAATTCCAGAAAGAAACAATTCATAAGTTTTAAATTGCATGCTGTTCTGAGTAGCATGATGAAATCATATGCCATTTCATTCTCTCCCACCTGGGACATGAATCAGTCAGCCCTTTGTCTAGCATTTCCATGCTGTCTCTTATCACTCTGTAGTCATTTAGCAGGTTTTCCAGTTATTAGGTTGACTGTCATGGTATTGTAGTGAATGTGTCCAAGTAACCCTTATTATACTGCATGATAACCCCAAAGCACAAGATTAGCAATGCTGGCAATTTGGTTCTGCCTAAGACAGTTGTTAAAGTGCTTCTTTTAAGCGAAAAAAGGAACAAAGAACATTAGGGAACACAAAAAGGAGGAAGGAGAGAGCCAGGGTTTGTAAAACTACCTATTGAGCTCTATGCTCACTTCCTTGATAATGGGTTCAGTTGCAGTACAAACCCCAGTATGATGTAACATACCTTGGCAACAAATTGCATGTGTACCCCAGAATCTAAAATAAAAGTTAAAAAAAAAGGAGGAAAAAAACCCAGATATTTTAAAATCTTAGTAAACTTAGTTGTTACAAAACTGTGCTGCTGATGTTCTAACAAATGTTAATAATGGGACAAGGTAAAGAGTCCAGAATGAGGCCTGCATGTATAAAATCAGTGATTTTCTGGTCACAGATTCTGAGACAATTTAGAGGAGGTTTTTTTTTTTTTTCCCCCCCAACAAAAGTGCTGGAACATATATAAAAATTAAGCCACAATAGATTATATACTATAAGCCTCTGAGTAGAACATAGAATAAAATCTTTTTGACCTTAAGTAAGTCAATGATCTTAATAAATATGACATCCAAAGTATGATCCATTCTAAAATGAATTAAATTTCACCAAATTAAAAAATTGCCCTTTAAAACCGGCTGGGCCAGGCGTGGTAGCTCACGCCTTTAATCCAAGCACTTTGGAGGCCAAAGTGGGCGGATCACCTGAGGTTGGGAGTTCAAGACCAGCCTGACCAACATCGTGAAACCCCGTCTTTAAAAAAAAAAAAAAAACAAATAGTAAAGCTGACTGGACCAGGAGAAAACATTTGCAAAATAATATATTCTATAACAAACTTAGCCTCAAGGTATATATAAAGTTTTCAAAATTGAAAAATTAGAAGACAACCTACAAATAAACTCCATAAAACATGCAAACCGATTAAAAGGAGGTAAGTAAATAGAAATAAACACACAAAACATGCTCAATATCACTAATCATTAGTAAAATGACAATTAAAACCATTAAATACACATTAAGCAAATATTTTTAAATGGTGAGATAGCAAGTTTTGGTTTGGATATGGAATGAAGAAAAATGCTCACATAGGAAGGTAGAAATGCAAAAGTATATTACCACTCTGAAAAACGTTTGTTCTAATATGATTAAACCTACACTTACCACATGACATTGCTATCCCTGCCCAGGTATTTATGTCATTAAATAAAAACGAATATTCACAAAAAAACCTGCATGCATATACTTCTGGTGGCTTTATGTTAGGAATCATCAAAATGACTGAAACATATGTAAATGTTCTTTAACTTTCAAACGGATAAAGAAACTGTGATACATCATAAAACAGAATACTCTTTAGGAATAGAAAGGAACAAAAACCGATTCCTACAAAAATATGAATAAATTTGCATGTATTGCACTGAATGAAAGAAATCATATACAAAGGTTACACATTTTATGATTGTATTTATATAATATTTCAGAACAGATAAAAATGTAGATCTAGAAATTGATGAGGAGTGTCAGGGAATTGGAAGCTAGGTTTGACTATCAAGGGGCATAAAGTATTTGTTTGATACCACTTGATTGTGGTGTTAGTTATTTGACTATATGCATCTGTCAAAACTCACAAAGCTCTATACTAAAGTAGGAAAATCTAACTACGCAAATTCTACCTTCACAGACTCTTGTAAAAATGGTTTATAGAAATGACAATCTCAAGATTATCAGAAGTATGATTAGTGAGATCTTAAAAACAAAAGAAAACAAAGCTATTAGGTCTGTCTTTTACAAAAGATATACTATCTTTGTAACTTTTCCAAATATCAAAATGTATGTAAGACTTGCATTTTAATGAACCAAACCATAACAGGCAGAATAATGCTACTCCTCAGAGAGCCCCACATCCTCATCTTCAGCATTTGTGAAATTTGTTCTGCTACAATGGTTGCAGATAGAATTAAGATTGCTAACCACCTGACCTCAAAATAGGGATAATATGCTAAATAATCCCAATGACATCAGAGTCCTTAGGGTTTGAAGAGGGAGGCTAGAGTCAGTGTTAGAGTGATGCAATGTAAAAGACTCATGTGGCCACTGATGGCTTTGAAGATGGAAGAGAGTCATGGGCCAAGGGGTAGGATGATCTCTAGAAACTGGAAAGGGCAAAAAATGTTTGTCCTCTACAATTCTTCTTAGAGTGGAATACAGCTCTACTGATATCTTGATTTTAGCTCAGGGAGACACATTTAGACTTCTGACTCTCAGAACTGCACTATAATTTTGTGTTGTTTTAAGACATGAAGTTTGGGGTAATTTGTTGCAGCACCTATAGATAAGGAATGTACCATCTCTTGTCTATTTCATATTATGTTTCACAAAGAAAAAAAAAATCAGGAAAATATTCATACTCAGAATTTTTTAATAGCCTACATTGACAAAAGGCAGATCAATGCACTAAGTATTTTAAAGCTAGGTTAGTATGAGAATAAATGCAAATATTTGATTAAGACTTTTCTATTTATCTTCCTTCAAGATATTATATGAAGTTTAATGATCCCTTGGTAGCTCTGTAACATTAATATAGGAGTTAAATTTAATTCTTTTTTGTGGGTGTTCACAAATTTGTCTTCTCCCTTCTTAATATGATCTCTCCTGACACGTTTTAAAATAGCAGAAAAGTGCATTTACCTAAAGCCTTAATATTTGTAAATAATATTGATATGGTTTGGCTGTGTCCTCACTCAAACCTCATGTTGAATTGTAACTCCCACAACTCCCATATCCTGTGGGAGGAACTTGGTGGGAGGTGATGGAATTACGGAGGCAGGTCTTTCCTGAGCCATTCTTCTGGTAGTAAATGAGTCTCACAAGATATGATGGTTTTAAAAATGGGAGTTTCTCTGAACAACCTCTCTCTTTGCCTGCTGCCATCCACGTAAGATGTGACTTGCATCTCTTTGCCTTCCACCATGATTGTGAGGCCTCCTCAGCTATGTGGAACTCTAAGTCCAACAAACCTCTTTCTTTGGTAAATTGCCCAGTCTCAGATATGTTTTTACAAGCAATGTAAAAGCAGACTAATAGAGATATACTTAGATATGTTTGAATTTTAACTATCAATAAAGATATATTAAATAGATGCTATTTGAATATAAAACAAATTGATAAGTATTGTAAGACCAGAAGAGTGTAGTAGATTTTTTCTTATCTAGGTTCATAAATGAAAAATTTTACTGGAGCTACAGATGAGCTAATTATTTACTTTGGCTAAAATAGAATGCCTTTCCATTTTTAATACCTAATAAAACCCTTTTCCTCTTTTCATGCCAATAATACGTAAGATTTATAATCTCTCCCACTCATATGTATATAAATTTTTATTTCCCTGGATTCAATTTGATGTGCTCCTAAATTTCATCTTTTATATAATTTTCTTGTCAGAGTTTGAGTATTTTCTGTCATCACAAGGCTGAGTCATTACCATGGAAGTATTTGAATGAAGATGAATAGAGGTGAAGGTCACTGGAGGTGAGCACCAAGAATACATTGCTAAATGAAACATGGCCTTTATAGTCAAGTACCTTATTAACTAATGAGGGCTATGGAGAAAGAATCAGGTAATTATGGCAGAATACAATTAGTATTGATGCGAAGAATTTAGAGGGCACTATTGAAATATACAGTAGGGGCATGTAAATCAGACAGGAGTTACATGGAAGGAAAGTGTAAAGGACATGTAAGAATTATCTAGGGAAAGGGTTGGGGAAGAGGGCTCCAAGAATAAAGAATAGTATTTATAAATATATGGAGAGGGGAGACAGCCTAGTGCACTTTGGAAATGGCAGGCATTTCCATACTGATGGAAAACAAATAACTCAGTCTCTGAATCTGGGATTGACTGTCTTTGCCAAACTTTTGGACCTTTTCCCCAGCAAGTGTGTGGTATGGGAAAATGTGGCATAGAAGGAAAGAAACAGGAAAGAAGCAAATGGGGGTAATTGGTTTATGTTCTTTCTGTCATATCTGTTGCATAGAGATGACTTTTGCTCTTTGGTTTCTTCTCACATCATTTTGATTTTTTTTTTTTTTTAAGCTTTTGGCTAACACCTACGTCTCTCCTTTGTACCAAATACCAGCCTTACCCAGAACATGGAATGCTATATTCTGCCTTTTCCTTGAGTTGAAAGGCAAATTATCTGAGAAGCTCAGGTCTACTTTGGGTGAATGTGAGTCCTTCCCAAGTCTTTCAAAACTAATATTGACCTGCCTTGAAGCAGGTAAGGTAAGAATCTGATTTTTTTTCCTACTTGCCTACCTGGCCTGTGATGGTTAATTTTAGGTGTCAACTTGATTAGATGGAGGAACACCTAGGGAGCCAGTAAAACATTATTTCTGGATGTGTCTGTTAGGGTGTTTCCAGAGGAGATTGTGTGTAAGTCTCTGAATTGACTAGAGAAGATCTCCCCTCAATGTGGGTGAATACCATCTAATCATCTTGTGGCTGGGTAGAACAAAAAGGCAGAGGAAAGGCAAATTCTTTCTTTTTATGCTGAATCTAGGACACACTTCTTTTCCTACCCTTGAACATCAGAACTTTAGGGTCCCTGGCCTTTGGATTCCGAGACCTACACCCGTCCACACCATCTCCATTGGGTTCTCAGGCATTCAGACTCCATCTGAGAGTTACATTATTGGCTTTCCTGGTTCTGAGGCTTTCAGCCTTGGACTGAGCCTAATATGAACCTACATCCTCTAATCTATCTATCTATCTATCTATCTATCTATCTATCTAGCATCTATGCATCAAACCTATCTATTCTATTGGTTGTCTCTTTGGAGAACCCTTTAATTCAGACAAATCCATTTTTCAAAATACATCTATCAGCCTTTAATCAACTACACAATAATGTGGCACCCTAGGCTTCTTTTTTATCTTCATTTCTTAAAGAGAATCACTCTGTAAGCAGACTACAAAATGACAGTTGTCAAAGATTCACTTGAGACATCAATTGAAATAGACTCCCCCTCAAAATGTTAACTAGTTATTAGGCAATGTGTATTGTCAAATCTTCAGAAAGCAATGTACCTGGTTCATTTTCCAAGCAATCTGCTAAAATCTTTTTTAGAAAGTTAAAATTTAATGTTAACCTGTGGTTTTTATGCAGAGGTTATATAAGAAATATCCAATTGATAAATGTTTCGACTTTTTTTGTCTTATTTTTGCAAAACCACAGTCTAAAACATTGCCCATGATGTCACCCAGTGTTTCTTATGTAAGGATTAACCTACCAAGGTTTACGGCTGAAAGAGAAACTTTTCTCCCTAAATGATCTGTTACCATTTCTTCAATCTGACAAAAGAAACTATATAATCCAATATGTAAATGTTTGTTTTGGGTTTTGTTTTATTTTTAATCAAGTTTCCAGGCAGCTTGGAACCAATTTCAAGTCTTAGTTGTAAATACCAGCTTAATGTAGTTGAATGGTATAATAATTTTATGTTATTTTAACTTGGGCTTTAATATTATTCTTTAAAAAAATAATCATTCTATTTGATGCATTGAGATTTATAGTCTATATCAATTATTTCAAATTTAGAAAGACATTTTCACAAAAAATAAATTACCCAAGTGTTCTTATAACAATCATACAGCATTTTTCTCTATTGTACATAGAAATAATTGAGTTCAGATAGGTTAAGAAAGTTTATCAGATTTCTTTACATAAACAAATTGAATAAGTGATATTAAAATTCAGTTCTTTGCTACCAAATTTAATCCTCTTTCCATTACATAATTATCTAATTAAACATTTACCATTTAACACAGCAAAAAATGCATATTTATGTACAAAAAAAACCTTTATGTTTCTAAGTACATATATAAGGTGAAGTTACTAATATTAGAAAATATCATACCTTATAGTATGGTCCAAAAATAACCTTTGTTCTTTTGCCATATACTATCATTATCCTGTAATGTTTATATTATAGTGTAAGAAAACTCAGGTATTACAAGCCTTGTGTTGCAAAGATAATGTATGTTTTAAATGAAGGCTATGTGTTATAGACGGTAAATTATTCAGTACTTTCACCTCTTGCTGAATAAAATAAATGTACCAAGAATTTACAGTAAATAAGCATACACATTGCAGTACACACAAAACTATTCATTTCAAAAATTAAATAAGTCAGGGAATCTGCACATTTAGACAACGAAAAATCTAAGCTGTCAACAGGGAGAGTTGTTAAAACATTTGAAATCCTGCTTTGTAGCTTTATTAGAGATGATTTCATCCAGTGAGATTTAAAAGCAATGCACTAGAAATTTATGATGTGGCTTTTACTGAGATGTATGTAAGTTTATAACATGATGCCACTAGAAACAGATTCATTCTGTTTATATAACAAATGGTTAACTCTGGTCTGCTACCCCTACTGTATCCTGCTGTAACTGGTAATTGTATTACCCCCCAAATTACCTGTTTTTGGAAATGGCCATGCCAATTTATTCCTATAAACAAGATAATCTTTCTCTAGCTCTACACACTGTCATTTTATGCAGTTCCATTCAGTATGCCCCTCACCTAAGTTCATGTTTCTGTCTCAGAGTCTTATAGACATGAGAACACCTGGGAATAGACCTGGTGGCCTTCAGTCCACACCAAGGCAAGCACATTGTCTAGAATGCCATGTGTCACTTAGCCACGGACCCCTGAGATTCTGTCACTTATGTCTTATTTTCTGGCATTTCTGTGGGTAACTATTTAAATTATGTGACTAGCTGCTTAACTAGCTAATAATGCTCTATTTTCAAATATATACAGTAAGACTCCTTTCAATGTGAAGAATAATTTTCCAAGCAAGAGTACAGGGTAATGGTGTCTGTTTAAAAAAGTTTGTTTTTAACATATTCTGTTTTTCTTTGTTGCTTAAACTAGCTTGATTTTTATAAACAGAACACAAAATTAGCCAATGAAATGACTTGTATTTAACCAGTTTTTCAATTTAAACAATTTGATAAACTTTGCTGAGAATGTCTATTGACTCATGAGATAAATTAGAAACAGTCAGTTCTTTAGTTGTACTTAAAGCTATCATATTATGCCATGACAGAGTGGCATTAGAATTCATTTTTTTAGCCTCATCCATCTTACTGCAAATATATTGTAAAATACTTAGTTCAGAAAGGAAATATTTATACTCAACCTTTCTGCACTACAATGTTTATTGGTTTACATTTTTCTAAATGCTAGTCTAGTCAACATTGGTCTAGTTTTCTATAATTAAGGCTTCAAGGCTTCAATTTATTTTTTATAGTTTTGTTTTTGTTTTTGTTTTTTGCTTACTATGTTAAGGTATCATTAACATATTTAAAATACTCAATCTGTTTCTTCTGTTTAGGTAATAGTGTTCTATCCTTTAATGAAAGCTAGATGACAAAAATATGTGTAGATATCAAATAAAGAAATAGTTACCCTATGTTTGAACATCTCAAGAAGGAACTTTTACATTTCATTCTACCCATCTATCACAACTACCTGTTTTAGATTATAAACTCATGAAGCGCAGGGATTAGTTATCTTTTCAGCAAAGCTCACAACGTTTTGCATAAGAAAAAAAATACTTGATATTCAATTTTGAGTAGGTTTGATCATGTGGCTACTGCGAGTGCAAACTGGCTAGAGGTTGTGATGAGCATGGTACTAATCCTAGAAGATTTTCTTTCCTCTGAATAATGTAGAAAATACTGAACTTTCTTTATACACGGTAAAACGCACTATTAATTGTTTCTTTCCTACAAAGAGAAAATGAAGTGATTAAATCCAATCAATTTTCATCTACTACAAAGTTTCAATGTACTTCCTACTAACCAGGTTTAGCTTAACATAATAAAAACTCTTTATTGAACGCCATTACGATGAAAGTCTGCCAGTCAACCAATCAGCTCTATTGAAAGTTTTAGATGCTAAAGTTCCATGCTGATTTCAATGGATGACAGATAAAGGCAATACATATAATTAGTGTGATTAACATCTGAAAATGTGTTTATCAGTTACTTGAAAACATTAATTGCATTGATTTGAAATAAAAGTCTGACGCCATAAGACATTCACAAGGCAGTAATTTTGGATTCTGTGGCAAGGTAAATTTATTCTAAACATCCCATGTGGAAGGATGTCTATCTAGAGTAAGTATGGAGGAATAAAAAGGAAAAAAGAAAAACAAATATATTAAGCTGACATCAAAAATAATTTCAGCAACCACATTAACAACTGAAAAATGCAAATACACAATGAGATATCATTCCTATCAAATTGTCAAAGTGGTGTTTATAAAACAGTGTTAGCAGTTATAATGGAGTAAGACACTTTTTTTCACTGTTTTTTGGTGTAAAGATGGTTATTGCCATTATAAAAACAACTGGCAACACTTACTGATACAGTTACTTATTTGCTATTTGTGTTTACCATAAAGTTATTTTTAAAACTTGACTTAATAATTAACTGGCAATTTATCTTAATGAAATAATCTTGTATGCACATCACGTATTATGTATAAATATATTAATGATAGCATTAATACTTATGATACAGGAGGTAAGAAGAAATTAGGCAGATAGCGAGAGTAGGGGAGTCCTCAGTAAGATTTTGCTTTTACTGAAAAGCAGCCCCCAAGTTATTTTCGCTTTTACCAAAGAGCAGTCTGTAAAATTAAGCTGCAGACACAGACAAACAAGCCGGAAGCTCACAAGGGTGAATGCTGGCATTTTTGCCAGTAATAAAAGGTTACCTGGGACTGGGCCTGTTCAAAAAGACGGCTCCAAGTTCTCATCTCTGCCAGCAAGCCCGGAGGAAGAAGCAGAAAGCCCGACGCCAGCCAAGCGTCAAGTCCGTTTGCTTATTAGTGTAGCGTGGCCCGCCTTCCCAGCGTGCTATGTAAACGTCACATCTGCTCCAACCAATCTGTGGGTCCTATGTAAATCAGACTCCGCCTCCTCAAACCGGCCTATAAAACCCGGTGCATTCTGGGGTGGGCCGGAATTCTTATTCGAAGCCCCTCTCTCTCATTAGAGAGAGAGCTGTTCTGCTTTCTATTTCTTTCAGCTGTTAAATTCTGCTCCTCAACTCATTCCTTCTGTGTGTGTCCCGACCTTAATCTTCTTGGCGTGAGATAAGAACCCTGGGTATTGACCCCAGACAATGCTGCTGCTTCACTTATAATAATTACAGATCAGGAGTGTGGGGAGAGTACATTTTCTATGATATAGGAAGTGCTTAATAAATTATGGAATAACCAAATATTGGAATATATGGGAAAATTTATGTTTTCAAAGAATAATAGTATAGGACGTGTTCATATTTTCTTAAGCAAAAAGTTTGTCAGCAAATGTACGTTCAATATGATATCCTTTTTATTAATAGGCATATTTTACATTTGTATTTATGTTATATGTATTTATAGAAAAAACTGGTTAGTTATATATCAACTACATCAGCAGTAAGTGAGAGCTGGGATCAAAGTTATGTTGGTATTTAAATATTTGTGAATTCCATACTTTCATAAAAATATAACCTGTATGATTAAGTAAAATATAATTAGCTCATTTTCTTATAAATTAGTTAAAATAAACTATTAATTTTGAGCCGAGTAAATACGCTTCTCATGTCTTTCTATCTGAAATGACTGCTGTGTCTTCAAACTAATTGTAAAACCTTCACAATTAATCTTATGTTTGCTATAACTTATTATCTACAATACTAAGTTGTTTTTTTGTTTTTGAGACAGGATCTCACTCTGTTGCCCAGACTGGAGGATAGTGATGTGATCTGGCTCACAGCAACCTTCCTTACCCAGGCTCAAGCAGTTCTCATGCCTCAGCCTCTAGAGTAGCTGGGATTACAGATGTGCACCATTATCAGCCAGCTAAATTTTGCATTTTTAGTAGAGACAGAGTTTCACTATGTTGGCCAGGCTGGTCTCAAACTCCTGACCTTCAATGATCCACTGCCTTGGCCTCTCAAAGTGCTGGGATTAAAGGCCTGAGCCACCATGACCAACCATTATTAAAGCTAAGTTTTAAAAAATTATTACCCTTTTCCCATATCCTTGGAATTACCCTTAACTGCTCCCGTTCTCGTCCACTTAAAATACTATTATGCAACTTGAACTTTTTAAAAATCAATTATTTCTCATTTATTTAAGAAAATATTTATTTGTGGTCACTATTTGCCAGACATGGTTCTTTTTAACTGACACCCATGAGATAACTGCATCATAATTGAATGCCTGGACCATTGCAGTAACCATAACTGCTTTTCCGGTATTCAGTATTTTGCAATCCAGTCAAAGAGCATTCTTGATTGCATTTGGCAAGAATCTGCATTGGAACTGAGAGAAACCCACTTCAATCTGTATTATCAACAAGAACAACAACAACAACAAAACTTGGTTGGGAGATTCTTGTTCCCCAAGGGGAGTGTGCTAGTAATCTATTTATTGTCTTTTATCTCTAAATCCATAATTTTGCCTGCCTGTTCCGTCAAAATGGACCCTGACCCTTTCAATATTTTTCCTTGCCAGCTAGCGTGATGCTTTGTCAGTAGAGGGAGCTAGAGGGACACTGCAGGAGTAAAGGTGTTCGTTTGCAAGACTCCTGTGTTTGTTCTCTGTACTCCTGGGCTTTGCAGTCATCCCAGTGCCCAGGTTCTGCAGTTGCGTGTCTCCTCCATGCACGAACACTACAGCCCATGAAGCATCTCTGGCTTCAGGTTCCTGCAGCACACAGGGGCTACCAGTGTTCCTTGACACCATCCATATTTTTCTACTAATGAGTTACAGCAAAGGACCTCAGGTGAGACATCTTATGAACAGATTTTCCTAGTATCTACCTAAGGGTATTAGTTCTCACACAGCTACTAAGAAATACCTGAGACTGGGTAATTTATGAAGAAAAGAGGTTAATTTACTCACAGTTCCACAGGCTTAAAAGGAAGCATTGCAGAGAGGCCTGAGAAAACTTAAATTTATGGCGGAAGCTGAAGGGCAAGCAGGCACGTCTTACCACAATGAAGCAGGGGAGAGAGAAAGAGTGCATGCAAAAAGGGAAGTACAACACACTTTTAAACCATTGTATCTAGTGAGAACTCACTCACTGTCATGAGAACAGCCAGGGGGAAATCTGTGCCCTGATCCACTCACCTCCCATCAGGCCCCTCCTCCAATTCAACATGAGATTTGAGTGGGGACATAAATCCAAACCATATCAGAGTAATTTTTGGCAAGATCAAGAGGACAGATGTCCAGAAAGTACCACAGGAGTGGTACCACGACTTCTCTGCCATCCAGTGAGCCAAAGCTGTGTCATATCCAGAAAGTTCTGAATTTCAGTCCTGAGGTGGAAGAATGGGAAGCCCTTCTTTGAGTGATCTGCTTCATTCTAAGACAATAACTGTTCCTCTACCTACTATTTCTGTATCATTTAGAGTTCTCTCCACTTCTTAATAGCCAAGAGTCCTCCACCCTGCAGCAGAAGGTGGCTGAGGCTTGGCATCTCCCAGTCATTCACCCTGCAGTAAGGAGGAATCCAGAACTAGCATTCCTAGATCTTTAATCAAGGAACTGAAGGTGACCCACATTGGTTCCTCCCTTTACTGGATGTACCAGCAGAGATTATGTGGAACGTCCAAGAGAAATAGGCTAGTGAAAAACCTACTGGAGAGCGACTCTGTCCTGTGGGCATGGTATCTCCAACCCCTTACCCATAGACACTGGGTGAAACAGAAAAGTTTTTTTGTTTTTTCAGGTAATACCAGAAGGCATGAAGCAGGAGCTTTAACAGATGAACCCCCTGCCTCTTCAAAAAGAACAGCAAAAAGAGAAGGCAAAAGATAACAACAACAACAACAACAAACTTTGTAAGAGCTCAGAAGGCCAAAATGTTATCAGAACAACATCCCACAAAGTAGGCCAGAACCTGCACATTAAACCTAAACCAGGTGGACTGACTGATAAAATAGAAGATTTCAATAGTATCAAGAGTCTTTTAAGATAATGTCCACAATGTCCGAGATGCAACTGAAAATTACTCCTCATAGCAAGAAGAAAAGAAATCACAACTTGAATGAGAAAAGGCAATCAACTGAAGCCAACATGGAGAAGAATCAGATGTAGGAATGAAGGACAAGTATTTTTAAAAAACAATAATAAAATCGTTTTAACAAACAATTACAAATTTTTCTAAAACACATGAAAATAAAACTGTAGACAAAAATCGAGTCAGTTTAAAAAAATGAAACTTATCAAACTAAAAATATGATAATGGAAATAAAAACAAAATGATTCTGAATGGGCTCAATAGTAGAGTGGAGATAACAGGAGATATAATCAGTGAGCATCAAGACAGATCAATATAATTACTCAGAACAACAAAAAAGAAAACTAAAAATGCAAATGGATTCTCAGGGACTGTGGGACAATAACAAAAGATATAATGTTTTCATAATCAGAATTATGGAAGGAGATGAGAAAGAAGGAGGGGATGAAAAATATTCAAGGAAATAATAGACAAAATCTTTCCAAATTTGTGCTAAGATATAAACTGTAGATTTAAGAAGCTAAAATAGAATAAACCTAAGGAAATACATAGGACACATACTTAAATTTCTGAAAACTAAAGACACACATGAAAATTACTGAAAGCAATTGGAGAGAAAAGCACGCCTTACCTTTAGGGGAACACCAATTTGTATGACAGCTAATTTTTCAGTAATTTCTTGAAACAAAATGGTCATTTTTGAAACTATATTTTGAATTTTGGAAAACATGTTCTATACTTAAAAGTGTATTTATAAATAGAGGTTAAAAGAATGGATTTAAAAATTGTTGAACTATGTTGTCTATAAGAAAATATTTTAAAACATAACAATATAGATATATTGAAAGTGTGCAAAATATGTACCATACTAACAGTAATTTTTCGTAAAAAAGCAGGAATATCTATATGAGTATTAGATAATATTATAGAGCAAAGAATATTACTTGGACATAAAAGAACATTATATAATTATTTTGGAAATCCACAAAGAAGACATAGAAATTCTAAGCGGGTATGCACCGAACAACAGATCTTCACAGTATATTGAGCAAAAATGATAAAGTTGAGGGAAAATGGACAAATCCACAAATTATAGCTGGATGTTTCGATACCACATTTGCAGCAATTAAGATAATTAGGGGACAGAAAATTTGCAAAATATGAAATACTGAAGAATATTATCAGACATTGGGACCTCACTGGCACATATAGAGCGCTTCACAAAACAAAATTCAGACACACATTATTTTCAAGTGCCCATGGAGCCTTCATCATATAGAGCACTTCCTGGTCCTAACATAAGCCTAAACAAGGGTTAATAGTTTAAATACACAAAATATGTTTCTTGTCTATACTGAATCAAACTAGAGATCCATATTAGATAGGAAGGAAATTTCCAAACGCTTGAAAACTAAACAATAGATTTCTAAACTATCTATAGGATGAAGAAGTCTCAAAAATTAAATATATACATGTATATTCAAAAAACTAAGAGACAAAATTAAAATATCGCATAAGCATGAAAGCAGTGATACCAGAGAAACAGCATCACACACTTGCTGTAGCAAAGAATAAAGTACTCAAATGAATAATCTAAGTTCCTACTTCTAGAAAATAGAAAAGAAGGTAAAGGAAACCTTCCAAAAGCAGAAAAAAAAAGAAGTCAATGAAACTTAAGGCAGAAAAAAAATAGAGAAAAATCAATAAAAGCAAAAGCTTATTGTTTAAAAAAATTTTAAACTGTTCAAATTTACAAAGACAAAAATGAGAGAAGGCACAAATCACCAATATCAGAAATGAAAGAGCATATCACTATAGGTAGTTTAGTCTTTAGAATAATAAGATATTATCATAAATATATGTATCATCATAAATTTGTACATATAAAAAATAAAATAACTCAAAAAACTACATACTACCAAAAGTAAAACAAGATAAAATAATGAAACAAAATAGACCCATAACCTTAAATAAAAGTGTGTAATGAATAATATCCTGAAAAAAAAATACCTTGGCCCAGATGGTATTATACCACCTTTGAATCACAGAAGAGGAGAAGGCACTTTCTAATTTGTCTTATGAGGTCAGTGTTACCCTGATAAAAAATCTGGGCAAAGTCAGTGAAAACAAAACAAAACAAACAAGCCACAAACAAACTTCCTGGATCCAATATCTCTCATGAACTTAGATCCAAAAGTTTTCAGCAACATATTAGCAAACAAAGTCTAACAACATATCAAAAGAATTTTGCTCCATTACTTAGTAGGATTTATTCTAGGTATGCCAGCTGGTTCAATTTTCAAAAATTAATTAACAAAAACAAATTATATAATCATATTAATGGATGCACAAAAATACTTAATGATGTCCAACATCCATTTGTGATAAAATCTCTCAGCAAACTGGAAATAAGAGAAACCTCTTCATCTTAAAAACAATCAAACAAACAAACAAACAAATGCAAAAACTACACCTGCCATCAGAATGGTGAAAGACTACATTTTATTTCCTAAGATCATAACAAGAAAAGCATCTTATCTTATACTACTCTTAGTCATGTTAGTCCTAAATTCTAGTTAGCAAAATAAGGCAAGAAAGTCTAGGGGTAGGAGCGGAAAGATGTGGCACAAGAGAAACTGTGGTAGAACAGTTATGTACCTTCATGTATTGGTAGTGACCCAAAGCCACATATATGGTGAAATTGTATAAAACTCTACAGAAATGCACGTGCACATGTGCACACACACACACAAACACACACACACACACACACACACACACACAAATGGATACATGTATAACTGGTTAAATCTGAAGAAATTAACACCTATTGTCAATCTCTTGGCTTTGATATTGTATGGTATAGTTACATAAGAGATGACATTGTAAGAGTTAGGGTGAAAGGTGCAGGGAATCTCTTTGTACACTTCTATGGCATTTCCTGTGAATCAATAATTATTTCAGAATAAAACATAATGTAGTTCACCTCATAAACAAAAAAAGAGCATATTATGATTTCAAGAGATGAAGCAAAATAATTCCAGAACATTTAAAATCGATTAAAGATTTTTCTTAAGTGAAAAATAGGAAAAGAAGGAAGTGTTCTCAATCTGGTAATAGAAGTCTGCAAGAAATACACAGAAAATATTTTACCAAAGGGTAAAATATTGAACAGTTTTCCCTGACGTTAGGAACAAGAACGGATATCTGCTTGACCACTCTAGTTAACTTTGAACTGGTCACTCTAGCCAATGTAATAAGGTAAATAATTTAAAAGAGTGAGAAATATAAATAAATAATTTCTTTCAGATGACATAACTTTGTTCATAGAAAGTAGAGAAATAAACAAACTATTAAAATTTATGTGCATTTCTTTTTTTTGACGGAGTTTCGCTCATTACCCAAGCTGTAGTGTAATGGCACGGTCTCGGCTCACTGCAACCTCCGCCTCCTGGGCTCAGGCAATTCTCCTGCCTCAGCCTCCTGAGTAGCTGGGATTACAGGCATGCACCACCATGC
>NW_016107320.1:1452245-1532534 GCF_001604975.1 Cebus imitator | reverse complement strand
TGATCCACCCACCTCGGCCTCCCAAAGTGATGGGATTACAGGCGTGAGCCACCGCACCTGGCCTGTGCATTTCTAACACAAAGCCAATATCACTGTTTTGCAGTTTCCTATGTTAGCAACAACTGGTAAATGAAATTTTAAAAGGCATACCAGCTGCAAGAACATAAATCATTAAGGAAAACTCTGGGAAGAAAATTAATGAAAGATGTTTATATTCTTTCTCAGAAAATATTAAATCATTGATGAAAGAAAAAAACTGACCTAAACAATTAGAGAGGATAGTATCTGTTCCCAGATTAGAAAACTCAATGTTGTAAAGATGAAAGTTTCTGCAAAATTGCTTAATATTAGGTTGATGTAAAAATAATCATGATTTGTATTGTTGAAATTTTTCTGTTTGATATTGGAATGCATTCTTAAATAAATGTGTTTATGTTATACATCATTTAAATGTGCATTTATCAATTTATTTTTTCTTGCTAATGACTTGCTACCTTCTCTTTATTTTATATTTATTTTAAACTATGGAAATGATTTTAGACAGAAAGCAAATTTGTGCCATTTTCCTATTTGAGTTCCAAATGGGTCATAAAGCAGCCGAGACAACTCACAACATCAACAACGCATTTGGTCCAGGAACTGCTAATAACATTCAGTCCAGTGGTGGTTCAAGAAATTTTGGAAAGGCAATGAGAACCTTGACAATGAGGACCTTGGTGGCCAGTCATCAAAATTTGAGAACCACCAGCTGAGCACACTCTTCGAAGCTGATTCTCCTACAACTACACGAGGAGTTGCTGAAAGACTCAACATTGACCATTCTATGGTTATTTGACATTTGAAGCAAATTGCAGAGGTAAAAATGCTTGATACGTGGATTCCTCATAAGCCGAGCAAAATTTTTTTTTTTTAAAAGTGTCATTTTGAAGTGTCCTTTTATTCTACACAGCAACAATGAACTACTTCTCAACTGGATTGTAACGTGTGATGAAAAGTGGATTTCATCAGTGACGACCAGCTCAGTGGATGGACTGAGAAGAAGCGGCAAAGCACTTCTCAAAGCCAAACTTGCACCAAAAAAAAAAAAAAAAAAAAAAAAAAAAACATGATGGACAGTATTTGGTGATCTGCTGCCTGTCGGAGCTGCTACAGCTTTCTGAATCCCAGTGAAACTACTACATCTGAGAGGTATGCTCAGCAAATCGATGAGATGCAACAAAAACTGCAATGCCTGCAGCCACCATTGGTCAAAAGAAAGGGTCCAGTTCTTCTCCAAACAGCACCCGGCTACACATTGGACAACCAGTGCTTCAAGAGTTGAATGAATTGGGCTATAAAATTTTGCCTCATCCACCATATTCCCCTTAACTCTTGCCAACTGACTACCACTTCTTCAAGCACCTCGACAACTTTTTGCAGGAAAAACACTTCTACAACCAGCAAGATGCAGAAAATGCTTTCCAAGAGTTCCTAGAATCTCAAAGCACAAATTTTCATGTCACAGGAGTAAACAAACATATTTCTCATTGACAATAATCTGTTGATTGTAATTGTTCTCATTTTTATTAATAAAGATGTGTTTGAGCCTAGTTATAATGACTTAAAAGTCACAGTCCAAAAATGCAATTACTTTTGCATTAATCTAACAGATAGGTGCTTCTATTTCTAGTGATATATCAAAACGATGCATATACATGTCCACCAAAAGGCAGGCATAAGAATGGCTTTTTGTGACACTATTACAGCTCCAACTGAACTGAACTGAAAACTTCAATTGGAGTAGAATGGACAGATAAATTGTAGTATATTTATGAAAGGAAATACCACGCACAGTGGTAATAAAGAACAATGCAAAATTATTGTAGAGTATCAGAGACACAATTTTAAGAGAAAAAAGCCAGATGCAAACTAATGTATAATTTGTGAATTTATTTATATATGCTTCAAAAATCAAATAAGCAGTTAGGTTTGAGAGTAGTAACTGAGGGAAAGCAGAAGTAGAGTTCTGAGCTTCAGGGATGCTGTTCTATATCTTGACTTTGATCTTGGTTGCATAGCTGCCTTCACTTTGTAAAAATCCCTCGGGGCATGCTTTTGAGATTTGTTTACTTTTCTATGTACGTGTTCTTTTTTTAATTATTATCCTTTAAGTTCTGGGGTGCATGTGCAGATCAGCAGGATTGTTACATAGATATACACATGCTATGATGGTTTGCTGGATCCATCCCACGTCATCTACATTAGGTATTTCTCCTAATGTTAGCCCTCCCTAATCCCCCCATCCCCTGCTATCCTTCCCCTAGCTCCCCCACCCCCGAACAGGCATGGCTGTGTGATGTTCCCCTCCCTGTGTCCATGTGTTTTCATTGTTCAACACCCACCTATGAGTGAGAACATACAGTGTTCAGCTTTCTGTTCTTGCATCGATTTGCTGAGAAAGATGGTTTCCAGCTTCATCCATGTCCCTCCAAAGGACATGAACTCATCCTTTTTTATGGCTGCATAGTATTCCATGGCTACAATCTTAAAAAATATTTCATTGTGTTAGAACACATACAGTCTATCATGGATACACAAATGCCCATCAATGATAGACTGTGTGTATGTTCTAACATAATAAAACTTAAAAAAAAAAGATTGTAGCCACTTCTACCATTTAAAGTTGTGGGAAGCATAAAAGGAAACAACATTTCAAAATTTGTTTGTTATCTTAAGGTGTAGATGTTGTAAGTAACCATGTTATTTTTAAGATAACACATTCCTGAGTCTTTGGACATAAAGTTAGAGATTCAGTAAAGGATTTATTTGGTGCACCTAATATAGAAAAGAAAATGGAATTCCATGAAGAAGCCCAAGGAGAGGTAACCCATGAAATAGAGAGACTAGGAGCCTTAAAGAAAAAAAGTGCCAATAAATGGAAATATAAACCTCTCCTACAGACTCAAAATGTAGATAAAATTCTATAAGCAATGTCTGACGTGCATATGTCATTGTGTGAACATATATGTGTGTGTAAAACCAGGGGAGGGAGATTTGGTCTACTTCTAGAAAAATAGTAGCTTTGAACAGGGAAACCATATGTTGAAAGACAATCTATGAGTTATTAAAAGCTTCCTTTGGACTTACACAAAATTTTTAAATATAAATTTACACATATGGTTTATAATTGAATGGTTGACACCTATAATTTTCAGGGGAGGCAATCGTCTTTGCTCAGTATTGTGTATCCATTCCTACCACAGTGCCTGACATATGGTGGGACCCATAAATATTCCTTAAGTCAAAATAATACTGACTAAATCCACTGAAATAAAAATACTAGCAGTAGTAACTTACACACTACAGTTTCTACATAATAGGAAACCTGCTTTATATACATTGATTGATTGAATCACAATTACAATTGTGTAGCTGTAATTCCACAGTTAGTTATCATGGTTTAGATTCAAATAAGAAGTGGGGTCGAGCGTGGTGGGCTCATGCCTGTAATTCCAGCACATTGGGAGGCAGAGGCAGGTGTATCACTTGAGGTCAGAATTTTGAGACCAGCCGGGCCAACATGGTGAAACCCTGTCTCTACCAAAATAATAAAAAATTAGCTGAGTGTGATGGTGCACACCTGTAATCCCAGCTACTCAGGAGGCTGAGGCAGGAGAATAGTTTGAACCTGGGAGGCAGAGGTTCCAGTGAGCTGAGATGGTGCCACTGCACTTCAGCTTGGCAACAGAGGAAGACTCCATCTCAAAGAAAAAAAACAGTGCAAATGCAGCCTCAAACCCAGGAGAGATTGTGGAAAATGTATGCCAAAAGCAGGAGTCCCTCAACAAACTGAGAGGGCTATTACCACTGACTATAAGCCTTCTTTTTTTCTTCTTCTTTTTCTAATTGTATTTTAGGTTCTGGGGTACATGTGCAGATCATGAAGGGTTATTGTATAGGTACATACATAACAAGGTGGTTTGCTGTCTCCATTCCCCCTTAATCTGTAGGCTCCAATGAGATGGTACTTTAGTTGTTATTTACATTACTTTAGTTTTGTTTTAGGGAGTATTGACCTTCAGAATAATCTTAACTTTCATGCATCTGGAAGATGTTCCCTCACAAAGATCAGAACATTCTTCTAATAGACTTTTTCATTATTTATTGTTTTGAATTTAAAAATGAAACCTTTATGTCATGGATAATTTACTGTTTCATTGTTTAAAGATGTTAATGTTTGGTTCTAAACTATTAACCAATTTTATCTATCTCATTTATTTAATAACTAATTCCCCCTCTCTCAGTCACAGTCATTTTATTTAGTTTTTGAGACCACTCTTGTCACACAGGCTGGAGTGCAATGGTGTGATCTGGGCTCACTGCAACCTCTGCTTTCCGTGTTAAAGTGATTTTCCTGCCTCAGCCTCCTGAGTAGCTGGGATTACAGGCATACACCACCATGCCTGGCTAATTTTTCTGTTTTTAGTAGAAACAGGGTTTCACCATGTTGGTCAGGCTGGTCTCGAACTCCTGACCTCTTGATCCACCTTGCCTCAGCCTCCGAAAGTGCTGAGATTACAGGCATGATCCACTGTGCCCAGCCTGTCACAGTGCTTTTAAAGGACATCTTGGTCTTATATTGAATTATCATAGATATATGGTTTCTTTATACATTTTTTCATTATTGTGTTATCTTGATTTTCTATACCTATACTAAGTCCACACAAATTATTGTTCTTGTGATAATTGGTGTACACTATTAAAATTTTCCCATTTTTTTATTTAAATGAGAATACTTTGTAAATTTTCATTATCACTAACATTTTCATTTGAATTGCTTTACATTTGTAAGTTTATTTTTGAAGAGAACAAATCACTTTAATAAAAATATACCTTATAGAATTAAGATTATTTGTCAATGTCTATTTTTAATGAATATTGATGTAAAGTAATTCAAATAATAGAAGGCATTCAATTTATTACTCATTTTTATATTCATCTAAAACTGTCACATCTAGACTAATATATTTTTACCAGAATTAATGAGCTGTTGGAATGTCAGAAAACTAACAGGGAATAAATATAAAACCTTAATGTCCTGTCAGTTAATTGTTAAAGGGACAGATGCTATAGGTAATTTAATTGTGCTTAGCACCCAGCAGCAGTCTCATGAATGTCATGACCCTTGGAACCACCTGCCTATGCTGATAAATCAAGTGATAACCCTTAACAAACTAAAGATGCTAGAATTAAATGTTACCTTGGATAATCATTTATAGCATCCAATATAAAGGAGAGTCACTCTAAGTAAAAACTACCTTCTGCTTTTTCTCCCACTAGGAGATGAATACTACTACTATTAATAGTGACAGCATCTAGCACTTTCCTAGTACTTAATATGTGCAAAGAATTTCACTTATAGCAGCTCACTTAATCATCCACACAAGCCCAGTAGATAGACATTATTAATATGTTCACTTTACGTGTAAGAAACTGAGATACAGAGAGGTCAACTGGACACCTGCAACTTGTACCTATTCATCAGTTTATTTCTAATGTACATAATAAAGCACATCTTTGACACTGTTCTGCCACCCTTAACTCAAACTTAAAGAAACTTTTCAAAACAAATAATGTGCAAACATGTTGTACTTGCATTTAAAAATGATGCAATATGGACTGAGCTTGAAGCTAGGTCTTTCATATGCAAACTATTTTTCCTGACAAAGGAGAGAATTAATTGTTACACTAGTATATCCAGAAATTTATTTAATAGGGGATAGAAATACCAAGGACAAAAAAGTACCAATAGTGACATTACAATAAGGTTAGTATTCTCCTTGTCAGCAGATAAGATTAGCACCAGGGACTATGGTAGGTGTGAATTGGGGGCAGACACGGAAGGAATTGCTCTAGCACTGAAGGTGAAAGGGATGCAGGGGGCAGTGAGTTGGAAAATCCTTTAAACTTTTTAGTTGTGTTTCCATGGTTTTATGCTAAAACTCGGGGTCATCGTTTAGTGTATATTATGTAAATTTGTGCATCTTGAAATATTTCCCTATGTGAAAGTTCAATTATGCTAAAATATTTCTTACTTTATTACTCGATCATGTTGGCTACGCAGAAAGATAGAAAAACAATAATTTCATATCTATGGGAGGTCTGACACAGAAAAGCTTTTATTATGTCACCATAAAAATTATAAAATGGACAGGGAGAAAGAGGCATAGTGAAGTAGAGAATGGAACAAAGCCAGAAAGCCCATTTAAGATCACAGTGATCATTAAAGTTCTTGCAACACCACCTAATATTCTTTCTTGGAAACACTTATCAAATTGTATTTCAAAACTACTTGTTCTTGTTGCTTATACTGTGATCCTACTGACATTGTCCTCAAGCCACTAAATATTCTCTACAAAAAGAAATTCCTTTAGCTAATTTTGCAAAGGCATATTTGGTGTTCATCATTTTCTACGCTCAGCCAGTGACCCTGTGAACTTGTGTTTGACACTAAATCAGCCTTGCTGCATATCTTCTTTTTTACGTTCTAAATGCATTCTCTTTTAGAGCTACTTATTCCTAAGAATCTTATTCAATGGAGTCTATGTAGTTTACAATACTTTTACATTATTTGCATTCATCTCTTTCCACTTACCAATGTGAACATGTGATTTTAACAAATGAAGATGATAGATAGTTTCTATTTTCACTGTGTTTTAAGAAGGTTACTCATAGCAGGGGTGACCTATTTAACGTTGTACTAAAAAAAGCTATGGGCTATTCTAAATGACCTGCTGTTAATGTGCTCGATGAAAAAAAAAAAGAGGGGTTTTGAAGGGAAGCTAATTAGTTTTGTTAAGCTTAAAAAAGCTCTCTACAAATATGAAATATTAGTATTGAAAATAAATTTAGGTACTACTATCTTTTAATGCTAAAAATTGAGGCTGATATAAGTGACAAGTTAGTGTCTCAAAAATACTGATTAGTAGTGCTCGCTTTGGCAGCACATATACTAAAATTGAAAAAATACAGAGATTAGCATGGCCCCTGCACAAGGATGACAAGCAAATTCGTGGAGCATTCCATATTTTTTTTAATTAAAAAAAAAAAAAAAAAAAAAATTGGAATGATACAGAGAAGATTAGCATGGCCTCTAAAAAAAATTTAAAAAAATCCTCAGTGGTAGATTAATGTTGAATTAGAAATCAACATGATAGTCAGGTGTAGACAGATCCAGAAAATAATAATAATAATTGATTCATTGGGTTTTATGTGAGAAGAAAAAGAGAGAGAAAGCCAGAGGGATAGATTTGGGTGTTGTCCACATATATGTAATATGCTAAAGGAAGATATATAATAAATGTTCGTGGTATATATAATGAGCACATCACACAACTTAGTCGAATAACGATATAGGTGACATAAAAACAGATGGAGCCAACAGCAATGATGGATATCTCAACCAGAAATTATTTGCAAATAATTGTAACAGTCTTAAGAGTGAAAATGAAATGAGACTAGTCTAATGTTGCTTTAACTCAGTAAGGATTGAGTTATTTCAATAATGATAATCTATGCAACCAATGAACATTTGTTATACATTTTATGATACCTCAGAAAGAAAGAAAGTTATACACATACTATAGACTTTGTCAAAAGCCCCCACAAGTTATTTGACAAGATCTATGCAATAATAAGGTATATTTTGAAAAGGATGATGGTTCAAGAATAAGAAACTCCTTTAATTTAATATTTGGAGATAACATAATCACAAATGAACAAAAAATCACCAGTGAAAGAAATGTGGACATTATTCTAAGATACTCAGTGTTCCTGAAAAGAAGATTGTGAGTAACTCCATATTTTGGAAATGTGAAACAAAGAACAAACAGGATAAAGAGGAGTAATAAAGCAGTGACAAATTTTTGAAAATTACCTCATGAAAACCAAGATCTAAAAAAAGTAAGTCTTGGGGAAAATGTTCAAGATATTCTAATCACATATTCTGTACTTATTTGGGGGATACCATGTGTCAAATGGGATTATAAAAATCAAGGCATCAGGATAAATTTCCCACTGGACCTCAAGTGCTGTTATTTTTTTAAATAGGTTGCATGAAGAATGTATTAGTGTTAAGAATGTTAAGTTATATATAAGAAAGATTGACATGATGTAAATTTGGAAAAAAACTGAAAAATATTTCTTATTAATTTTTGTTTTATATTTCAATTTAATATATAGCCAATTTTGGTGTATACATCTATGAATCCTAACACACGCAGATTGCTGTGTAATCATTACTACAGTCAAAATATAGGACAGATTCATCACCATCAAAAAACTCTCTTGTGCTACCTCTTTGTACCTAACCTCCCCCCATGCCATCCCTGTGGATTATGCATGAATCTGTTTTCACCATAGTTTTGTCCTTTTAAGATATCATATAAATGCCATCATATAGTAGATAAACTGCCAGACTGATTTATTTTACCTAACATAATGTCGATAGCTTAAAAAAAAATTGTTGAATACCATTTCACTGTGATAATATACCACAGTGTGTTTATCCATTCTCTTGCTGAAGGATATTTGAGTTGACTCTGGTTTTTGGCAATTGTGAATAGAGCTGCTGTAAATATCTATATAAGCTTCATTCTGTAAACATGTTTTTTGTTTAACTAAGTCAATCACCTAGGAGTGAGATTGTTGGACCATATGGTAGTTGCACGTTTAACTTGGTAGGAACAGCCAAAATTTTTTTTTTTTTTTATAATGGTTGTAATGTATTGCGCTCCTAGCAGGAGAAGTATAAAAGTTCCAGTAGGTTTGTATTCATTCTAACATTTGGTATTGTCTGTATTTTTTATTTTAGTCACTGTAATTATTATGACTTATGATTTCTGAAAGCCTGTAATGTGAAAATATATATGGTCAATTCTTAATGTGTAATATTGAAGACTTTCTTCCCCAAATAGATTTACCTATAAAACTTTAGTGTGATTTAGGTAGCTGATAGATTTACTGATTCAGTTAGCAGCTCACAGGTTAGGTGAGCAATGAGCTCACAGCTGAGAAGAATAAGGAGATAGAATCATAAGGACCTCTGGAAAGGATATGAGAAAATAAAGCACGTTTTCCTAGTCTGCAATGCATGCCTCCCTGGAGTGGCAGGCTGATCTTTGAGTTACATTCAGTAACCTTTATAGAAAGATAAAGTATGGCAACAGCCATGTATGATTGGAAACAATTTTCTTTTTTCTACCTATGACAGGAGAAAAGATGAGCTCCAAAATTAACGAGTTATTAACATACTCTAATCCCTTTGGGAGGGGTAGAGGAGGGAAAGATATTGGTTATACAATAGACTAATGGGTTTGTGAGCGTGTTGAAAACAAAACAGGCAACATGTGAACTCAGAACCAAAATCGGCCATGACAAAATTAGCAGATTTTTCTTTTTTTCCCTAGGATTATCAGATCAAAACATAAAGGATCATATAGTATTAAAAATTCCTAACTTCAGGCAAATATATGACAAAAGATCTAGACATAATATTGAAAAACAGGTTGCAAATGAATTCAGAAATGATTAAAACAGTTTAACCAAAAAATGCTGATTAAAGGATTCATAACAGCCTTAAGAAATCTGAAGAGATTTGGGAAATACTGTTTTCTCATTATGAGGTATATATTGCCAGGAATCTAATAAATACTTGGAAACAGAAGAATTGCTGTGGTTCACTTTCTCCTCTTCCTTTGTTAAATTTTCTATTCCCACCGTGGTTTACTTTTCTGGTGTATGCATTATCTGACTTGGAATTTTTCCAAAACTAAATACAAGCATAGACACAAAATCCAAAGCAAAAGTTAGAAGAAAAGAGCTTCCATAGTTAATAGACACAGATCATCGTCAATAATGGTTTCCCTCCAGATTCTCCTTCTCTCTTCCCCATGACCAGGCAATTAGTATTGTTATATAGTCATCTGGGCTTAGGTGCCACCTCATTTAGGAACCCCACTACTGATGTGAATGATCTTCTGTGTACATATGGACTCCTAAGTTTTATTTAGCTTCCTGCCTCCAGATGTTTTCAGATAATTAGTCCCATAACCTTACATTTGTGAATATTATGCCCATTAACCAAATTTCCAAAGACACGTTTCTTATTAAGACCAACATAAAATTGCATGTTCCATAAGTCAATTATATATGGAACTCCAATGCACCTGCAATTCTGAGGTCCCAGAAAGCAATCCTCATTAAAAACAAAGCTTGGTTAAGTGTATAAGCTATAGACTCATTAATTCAGATAAGTGATGTAATCATATCTAATTAAGTATCTAAAAGAGAAAATTAAAAAGCACTCTTGTTACTTGGTTTAACTTATTCTACTTTTATCCTTTGACCAGTCTTGTAATATATCATTTCTATTTTAATTATTGTAATATTAAAATTCAAACACTTTAAGTATACTCATATTTTGAATAAACTTATATGATTACCAAATTAATAAAATGTTTATTTATCTGTTTAGTGATTCCCTCAGTATTGTGCACTTAAGAAATAATTAGTCTGTGTATTATGTTTATTGAAATAGGCTTGTATTTTCTTTTTTATTGATATATAAGGAGAAGAACTGGCCTAGGTAGTGCTAAAATAAAAGAGGAGGACACCTTTACAATATATCTTAAAAGAGGCACACTTTCTCACTTTATCCTATCATCCTCATTTCTGTACCCTCAAGACTAGAATTACTTTAACAACTAAAGATATTATTACCAAAAACCATATTTTGAAATATATATATATAATTACTCTGGAAAAGGAAAAATTTCAAAGCCATAGTATCCATTTACACACAGGCATGAATTATATTAGCAAATTAGCCACCCTTGGTCTTAAGAAGTAGAAGCCAATACAATGCAAGGATGGTCTTTAGGACCATAACACAGAGCACTGTGAAGTGGAGCTGGCCTTGTAGAACTGCAGTGACTGATTTTAAACAAGGGCACTGGGAACTTGGAAAGGGAAGGAGCAAGCCAGAAAAAGTTGAAGATGACCAGCCAAACAGTCTCTTTCAGGTTTTAGTCTAGGTCTTCCAGGAAGAAAAATTTGTAGTATTTCTTGATTCTGCACTTCAAATAATTGTGAATTTAATTAAATATTTGAGCTAGTCCACATTTCTGTTTTTAGGACACCAAAAATGAGAAACTTTGAAGCATTAGTATAATTATTCAAGTTGCTAAAAATTCTCCTTTGATATAACTTTTCAAAACGTGAACATTAGTGTCTTTGCTTCAAACATAATTCTCATTACACCTGAGTTACAAAGATTGAGAGTTCTAATTTCTAAAGAGTGCCATCCTTCTCCTGATATCATAGGCATCTACTTCAACTTACGATTTTCCCAAATTGATTAACACTAAATAAAATAATATGAATTAATTAACTAATTAATAATGAACTCAAAATCAACAATATATTTAATCATTTGAAATGTATATGCAATATTATACCTAAGTGTTTTGTTGATCTATCCTCCAAGATTTGAACAGCTCAGTTTACATCAAACATTCATTCTTATTAAATTGTCCCAGACTATTACAACATTCTCTAAGTTAAAAAAAAAATGATTCAATGACAAAAAAACATAAATTTGGTAACTGAGAATAATCTATAACCTTTTACTTTTTATACATCCTATACCATCTGCAGTCAATTAAACGATTCCCAGGTGTTCACTGTAATTGCTTTAATGCAAGATTACATGTCATTTTCAGGGTCTTTAAATATTTATTATAAAACCCTCATCTACATTTTTTCTCCATTCATTTAGGAACAAAACATGCTTATGTTTAGCAATAACAAAAATAAGCTGATTGGATTTAAATTATTTTGTGGATTAAATTTCAAAGAAAAAAACTTTTTATGATCCAAAACTTGAAAACGTAGAAGCATAGCTAGGATGTTGATTTAATTGTGCTCATTTACCTTCTTCATTTTAAATTTGTGCACAAAATACATGCCTATGTTGTATGGCTAAGATATGAAAAAACCAAATCAGATGGCATTTTGTCAGGACAATTGAATATGGAGGAATGTAAGGACTGGGAGATTTACCAACTGACTCTCTTCTCCTAAGGTGAAAAGCAGTTTTTCATTTTTCAGACTTGGTACAGGAAAGAGCCATGGAGACAATCTGGCCAAATAGGCTCATTTCATACACAAGGCAAGTATAGCCCAGATACTCGGCCATGTGTACAGAGTAGTACACACGCAGTGCTAACAACAACAACAACAACAAATCACAGTCACTAACATATACCCAGAAAGCGTTCCAGTACTTAATTACATATTAATGTATTTAATGTTCACATCTACTGTATGAGGCGAATACTCATTTATGCCCTCAGAAACCTGAAACTGATGTCTGGAGTAACGTACATACAGTCGCATAGCTGACAGTTGACAGATCTGGGATTTAGTAGTCTCCAGAATCCATGCTATTAATTGGTGAGGTATACGTCCTTCCGAAAAATAGTTTCTGAAGATGTCATCATTTCCACATGAAAATACTCCCGACAACATTTTGATATATTGTGTGTGTCATATAATTGGCCTCATAATATTATTAGTGAAAATCTATACAGTCCTATATGTTTTAATAATTTTAATTGAATGTACGTTCTGGTTTTCTTTCTTTCTTTTTGGGGGGATTTACTATAACAACTCTTAATAACCAAAATTGCCTTTCTAGTAAACATGTTCTGTGTTTTATGTGGTGCAATTTTGGAATAACTTAAATTTGTGAAACATGAAAGAGTACTGGTAAAAAGTAAAGGAATATAATGTTCCCTTAAACATATGTGTTTACAAATTGCATACATTACCAAGGTTTTATTTCATCATGCTAAATAAACAGAAATTACTTTAAAGAATATATCCAGACTCAAATTATGTTGAAGCATGTTGCATGAATTAAAATGCTGAGGTTTTAATCAGTCCTATGTGTGTAGACTCAGAAATTTTTTTCTAAAAGGTGTCCTGACTCTAACTTTGCTTCCTAGTACTTTTCTTGCATCAATACTTTGGGCAAGTGAGTTTATATGGGTAAGAGAGTGTTTGTGTGTGTGTGTGTATGTGTGTGTGTGTGTGTGTGTGTGTGTGTGAGAGAGAGAGAGAGAGAGAGAGAAAGAGAGAGAGAGAGAGAGAAAAAAAGAGAGAGAGTCTGTCTTGCATGTCAGAGGATCTGTTGAGGCGGGCAGAGAGGCATTGACCCAGTTAAGAGTTTTCGGGAAGGTCGTCAGCTTTTTTTTTTTTAAAGGGATTTCATCAATATCAATTTCATCACCAGGTAGTGTTACATCAGAAATGAACAGGTCCAGCCACAATCACTAACGTTTCGAGATCTTACATCAACTGACCAATGGCAAACACAGGTGAAATAACACATCATTTAAAGTGTATTTAAAAGATACACACACTATGCCTTGTAGTAAGTCTAGATTTTGTTTCTGAATTGAATTAGGCCAATAAACATGCTCTGTTTCTTTGTCCCCCAACCACAACTATTTTACATAACTGACTTTTTGTCATGACGCCAGCATTCTTTAAGAAGCATTTTGTCAGAGAATTACTAGGCTCAATGCTTCTTTTGATGTAGAGTAGCTAAAAATACTGCACATTGTATCATCTAGATTTATCTTTACTAAACAAAATGTACATTTTGTTCAGCACGTGAGAAAAATGTGTTTGTTTCTCATAAGTTCATATGCTTTCTTTTAAAGTATAGTGGGGTCATTTGGTTGCATTTCCTTTAACACCTTTACTACCAGGAATATCACTGTAGTTTAAACACTCTATAAGATATAGATGCCTACCTATGAATAAATATTTACTAATAGAAACTTTAAATATATGTGTAGCTTTTTATAAACATATAGTTTAAAAAGGGAAGTTATTTCATAATATGGATGGTATTACTAATAGATATTGACTAAAAAATCCAAAAAAAAATTTTTTTATTTACTCTCAGAATCCTAATGCCTAATGTAATCAATATATATATACTTAATTTTGATTTTTTATGTGTTTAGCTGATTAACACACTCTGAGAAAAGCAGATGATCGATCTTGATACCTTATCATCATCTCCACTTGCTGCCTTCATAAACCTTCTTGCAAAAGGAAAGCAAGCACCTCAGACCTCTGAAGAAACCAGAGTCAACTCTATTGCAGAAGCTGTCTACAACAGTTTCTACTGTTAAGTGATGTTAATTGCTCAAAGTATAAAATACGAAAAAGAGAAACTCATAATAAATACAAATATCATTCTGTTTAATAGCTTGCAAATGACATTCTTTCTTATTAACATATAGTCAGGCTTATGTAAGGCTTAAGCTTTCAAGAATTACTTAGAAAAAGCAGAAAATGAGAAATTAAAGATTGTAATTAAGATTTTTATATAATTTGGTAATTCCACTGAGTTTTGATAAGTAGAAATGAGAATATCAAAAATAAGTAAATGATTCTGACAATAACAGCAGGTCTTTCCTAGGTATTAATTCGTTCTGAATTCATTCTTCCAAATTTATTGAGCATTAAACAGGGAGACTTACGATGAAATATGAGATCCTATTTAAAGCATAAGTTTGTGGTTTTAAGCACACTCTAAAACTAAAATTTCAGAACCATCACATACAGTTTTTAAATTCCCAATTAACCTTAATGTTTTACTGGGATAATAATAAAGACGTGGTATTGTGGAACTTCTTGCTTATGACATAGGACCCCATAGGTAGCCAAGATGAGTATCTCAAAAGTCGTTGTGACTGAAATATTTAAATCAGAATGAGGGGATGCTAACTAAATAAACAGAAACAAAAACAAAGATAGCTCTACCAGTGAAGGTAAATCTTTTTCCAGTTTCTGAGTTTATCCTCCTTTCCTTTTTATCCTTCAGCTACAGACTGATGGCATAAGGCATATGAGAAAGGAAAATATTAGGTTTAATAATATATGTTAAACCTAATATAACATTTTATCAAATATAAAATATATTTTGATGAAGCCCTTGCCCTATCAAAAATAAAATATATTTTGTAATACAAGAAAAAGGAATCTGTAGCTTAATAAAACCTATGTTGGCTAAGCTTTTTAAAGGAGAGATTATTTTACGGAAATCAACCTATACTTCATAAACTACTTATAATAAATAAGTCTGTTGAATATCAATTCAATGTTATTGGTAAATAAAATATAATTATCCTCATGATATGGTGGGAAAGATTATTACATTTTAAGTGAGCCAAATTACTAACGCATTAATTACTATTAGCAGTGTTGTAAACAAAGTCTATATCAAAACTGCATGATAATTTTTCTTTACACTACCATAAATAAAAGAGTTCTACTACATATCACATATTGTAATCGTTTCCTGAGATAATATAATGAACTTCACAAAGATGGTGCATAATTTACATCTTTTACCTACTTTTTTGAAAGAAAGTCATGAAAAATATCATATCAACATATATGAATATATATAACACACCTAAAATCACATACTTTTTTCACCTATAAAAGAAAAATAATGTTCTGCTAACAAAAGCATAGTAATTATAGATTAAATAATAGAAAATTTTGACCTGGAGAATGATTCTGAGACTTGTTTAAGAAAGTTCTTGATTTTTCTTCAAGGAGTCTGACCTCTTGGGATGTTGTACTTTCTTTAACCACTTCTCAACAACAATCTCATTCCTCTCTTTCAGCTTTATTCTAAGAAGAGAAATTTGGAGGAAGAAATCTTGAGTTCATTAATCTCCTCCAATGTTATGAAGGTCATGAAAATTAGAATTTTAGATTTAATGAGGGAAATTGGATATTATCTGGTCAAATTCATAAAGCCTGGAACTTCATAAATTCACAAAAATATTTGTCAAATTGATTTTTCTACCTAAAGTTTTAAAATACTTAGATTTAGTTTTCATTACGCTGGAGCCAGTGTATGTAGAAAATATTTCTCTTTTGCATTTATTGTATTAGAAATAATTTGATTTTAAATTCTGTCAGTGAGTCAGAATTAGAATTAGCACAGGGGTTGGCCTAATCACTGGACTACATATATCCCTGTGAATTGAATTAGTAGAAAGCTAGGCTTGTAGAGAAGAAAAAGTCAGGGTGCAAGATAAATTGATATTTGCTTTGCTGAAACTATACACATAGACTTTTGAGGAAAAATGGTACAATGAGAATAAAATCTGGAAAAATATTCAAATTCTGTTATATTTTCAGAATTGACTATACTAATATAAATTGATGCAGTCTACTGATAGACCATAGAATTGTTTTACTTAGAAAATGAAGAGTAACTGAAATTATTTTCTGTAATTATTTGGTTTGTGTGGTAATTTTTTAAATATTGCAAAATAGTATCATGACTATACTATAATCAAGGTCATATGCATAAACAAAAACTGAAAGAAAAAGAAAACGAATTAAAAAGAGGGTTAGAACAGCTACTTATATATTCCTATACAATTACAATTAGAGTCTTTAGAAATAAATTTTAATTTTCTACATTGCTTGATTCATTCAAGCATGTCTTCAAATACTACACAAAGATAAATTTATTCTTACATGATTCAAGAGTTTCTGAGCATCGGATACACTGTGTTGTGTTTTTTAACATATCTCTGCAAGAGTATCAGAATTCAACCTTAACTAATATCACACAGATACATTGAATAGAAAATCATCATGAGATTTCTCCTATATCACTGTATTTTAACTTAAGTGATACCAATAATTACACTAACCATCATCACAATAATAAATTCAATATATAATTACCTGCTATTTGTAGATACTAAAATCACCTTAATTCTTATAACAGCATTCAAAATGTGACATTATTCCCATTTTAGAGATGGGAAAACTGAGCGTCCAAAAGATTAACTGTTTTGCTGGCACCCAACCAACTACTAAGTATCTCCCTACAGCTTTGTTTCAAATATGAATACATTATCTCCCTTCACACAGCCCTAGTCTTCTTTTGTTTTCTCTATGTTCATTAAAATGTGCAAACCAGTATAAATACATAAGTCTTCAAAAATACACTCAAAGGACAGGGTATTAAACAATTTTTAAGTATAAACATATTTTTCTGCACAATAAGGCTGTGTCATTAACTTAATGATTTGTCACATTTAAAATTAAGCTTAACTTTTTTTCTTTCTCCCTCTTCTCTTGCTATTTTCTCCTATCTGGCAAATATCAATATAGCATTAAAATCAGTTTGGAAGGGTAACTGAAAATACAAGCATACTATATTCTTTATTTCCTGCAGGAAAGCATGCAGTGAAATGCAAACCGTATCTGCACTTCACATAATCAAATGATTACTTTGCTCTACAGGCAGGAATTATGTAGCTATTTTGTCTGACAGTGGGCATGGGCATATACTCTTTGTGCACTTAATTTACATTCTGACATTTCTACTAAGAATTTTTTATATCAAGGACTGAAAGAAAAAGAAGGTTCTATCTGGCTGAAGAGTTCTCAACTTTAATAAAATTAGGATATGGAAAATCTGCCCAGGTTAGACCTGTTTGTATAGGCTTATAGTTTCTGCAGTTTCAACATAACAGGAGTGAATTAGCATGAATATTTAAGTGAATGGCCTCTGCTTCTGAATCAGTTCTATATCTATACACATATTTCTTGCATTTAATCTTGAATCCATTTGCTAATAACACCCCTTTATGACTGATATATCTCTAATTATCACAAAATATTATTTAGTTGTAGCAATTAATAGATATGTAATGATAAACTTTTATGATGTAAAGTGAAACAATTTTTACAAATAAAATTATATGTTTAGAAAATTCTTATGTGCTAAAATGTTATCCTTTTGTTTTCATCAAAACAAATATAAAAATTATTTCATACGCCTACAAATGAAGTACACAGAATCAAAATTTGTGTTTCTAAATCTCACATTTCAAATATGACATTTTTGCAAAATTTAAATAGAAATATTGGAAATACACATTTGCATTTCAATGATGATTAATTTCTCATTAAAATAGGAATACCTTAGTCCTCAAAATTGTAATTTACTTTGTTCTTTCCCTCTCTCTCTCTTTTTTCTCTCTCTATATGCATGTACAGATAGATATAAAGAGATACATAATGTTAATGTTAAGAAATTTCCCCACAGAACCAATACAGTGTTATAAAAATAATTCAGAATCTACATATGTATCAAAACTTTAAATTACAAATTACTTCTTATTTGCCTTGTTATATTTTGATATAATACAAATCTCAAAATTAAAGTATTTATTTGACATGACAAAAACTAACACTTCACCATTAATTTATATTAACAAAACCTAAAGGCTATAAATCTTAAATATAGAAAATTTCAACATCAAATGTAGACGTAATTGATAAATGTTAATATTTATTATTCTCAGCTCATGCAATTTCTCATTTATATAAGCAGATACTATTTATTAGAAAATATTTACTCCTAAAAAGGGATACATAGACCTAATGATGATATATCATCTCATATGTTTGTTTATTAACCACAATATTAACATAACTATGAAAATACTTATTACAAAAAATGGTGCATTTCATAATTCAAGAGTAATGACCAGCAAAATAAATGTAATACAATCTCATAATAATACATTGACAAGAGTAATAACTACCAAATAGAAGGCACATAACTAACCTATGACATGTCAAATCATGTGCGAGAAAATTGGGCTGTAATGGGATCTTGAGTTACATATCAGAGAAATAACATACTTCTACTTTTCTCAGTTAGAACAAGCATAGTAGGAGCAACATTTACCCCAAAACACTCACCTACAGTCAGCTGTCCAGTTAACTGCCCCATGTGGTTTCTTGCATTCACTGTTACATTTCTGTCAGACTGTAAGACCAGTGGACTATCCTGGGAAACATGTATAAAATAAACAAATCAAATAGAAAATAGAAATATAGTCAGACTTATATAAAATTGTATTGTATTTGTTTGGATATTGTCAAAAATTTAATTTGTTTGCTCTATCTTAGAGAGTTAATTTAATGTCCCAAACATTGGCAGACAACGTAAAAAAAAAATGAGATAATAATGACTCATAACAATTCTTGACGGCATATTCTCATTTTCATAAGTGGGTATTAACTATCAGACGCAAGCATTTCCAACTCTACTGATTGTTGTACATCGATGGTGGAATAACCCTTTTCCTTTTTCTCTTCCCGTGTCCCGCCTGTGCAGATATTCCAGAAGCTATTCCAATGGCAAAAGTCCCTTTATGAGTTTAAGTTGCAACTTTCAGATCTCAGCTTAAATGCCACCTCCTCAAAACTGGCTCATCTAATCAGTATAACTGCAAAGTCTTTCAATCCCCAAATTCCCATTCTCCATTTAGTTTGTTTTAAAGCACTTATCAAGAAGAATTTAATTTTATATGTCTATTTGGGATTTTTTGTTTTTGTTTTTCTTTTTTACTTAATTTTGTCACAGAAGGAAACATCCAGGGGCAGGAATCATGACAGCCATGTCTATGCAGTTACATTTCTAATAAGCACACTGCTGAAGGAAAGAATTTATAAAGTGTTTACTGAGTAGATAAAAAAATCTACAAAGTAAAATTGATACTATAGTACCTTATTTTTCAATCTCATATGGAAATAATCTGTAAATCATAGAAGGATTTCTCAAGAAATTATACACAATATAAGATGTTTGTAAATCCTTTAGGACATATAAATCTGGTTACCTGCTGACTTTTATCAGTAATTTAGCACTTAACAGTATAATTGTTTATTGAAAGACAACAGCACTGCCTTAACAACTCACTTATTAGGCTTTTGTCATACTTCCCTTAGACAAGTAACATCCAAATCCCTACATTCTCATTTTAATGTAGGGTGATCATTTACAAATCTGCATTCATTTATCCAATAAATACTCATTGCATACTCACTATGTACAATATAATGTTCTAGAGGTAGGGACATTTCAGTGATCAAAACATAGAACGATACTTACCCTCTTTGAGTTTACATTGTGGATAATGAAATACTATGAAAATGTCCTCCAATACCATCCTCACCATCTAGGCAGTATGCCACGTCTATGTCAATGTCAATATACAAGTGCTTTCATATGTAAGCTATATTAAAACTCACAATATCAGGATTTGGAATTTGTGATTTGGAGATATATATATATAGCTTTTTGCTAAAGCTGTTTTGCAACTCTTCTGGCTACATGTAAAGCACTGAGCAAAGATACACACATAGATGATGCACATATTTTCTTTTAAAGGTAGATTTTACTGGTATGACTAAACTAAGATGATTTTTAAAAGTAACTTCCTACATTTTGAATAATACACTTACTTTGCAAAATTAAACATAGTTGTAACAAAACTACTAAAGTTAATATCATTTTCTGCCTGTCTCATATTACAACTCAGCTCTTTCAGCCTTATATCAAAAGTTTTATTTCTGCAGTTTTAAAAGAAATAAGTCAGTTTTTTAGCCATAGGTGTAATTATGCTGCAGAAATTTATCTTGTAAAAGATATAAAATATTTTAAATTAATTATATCATCTTAATCAAGTGATATGTCTGAAATCATCCTATTCAAGAGATATGTCCAAATCCTGTTTAAAGTATAGTTCATACCCAATGAGAATTCTGCTTTCTCTTGATAATAACATAAAGATGATGGTTCATACAGGAACACACACACACACACACACACACACACACACACACAATTCAATTCAATCTTGGAAGAATTCAATCTAAGTACTTTAAAAAGTAGTATTGGATTACACACATTTGAATATCTGAATGTAAGAAACAGTAAAAGTGTATGAAACATCTTCCAGTTCAAAAAACTGCAAAAACAAAAAACAACAACAAAAAAAACTATAGGTCAAATTTATATTCATTTTCTTTCAATATCTGTATGGTATAGCATATATGAGTTTGGTTTAGAGTTTTAAAATATATGACACTATATGTTTTTATTTGAGTTACTAGACATATTACACATAAATTTCTGTGAAGAGTAGAGTAAAACAGCATAACCATATGTATATATAATTTATAGACTATGTAAATGTATTATAGGAATTATTGCTTTATTAAACATGTTAAGATAAAATAATTAGGTTGAGAAGGCAATGGATATTTTACTTAAAAGAGAAATAGACTTGGTAGAATTGAAAGTTTAGGCTGGGCATGGGGGCTTGTGCCTATAATCTCAGCCCTTTGAGAGTCCAAGGCGGGGGATTACCTGAGGCCAGGAGTTCGAGAGCAGCCTGGCCAAAGTGGCAAAACCTGACCTCTACTAAAAATACAAAAAATTAGCCAGGCGTGGTGGTGGGCACCTGAATGCCAGCTACTAGGGAGGCTGAGGCAGACTAATCCCTTGAAGCTGGGAGGCAGAGGCTGCAGTGAGCCGAAATCACAGCACTGTATGCTAGCCTGGGTGACAGAGCAAAACTCTGTCTCAAAAAGATAAAAATAAATACAAATAAAAAGGAAAGAATTGAAAGTTCAATCATTCTGCATCTTTGTTTGCAACATAGCAATCTCCTTTTTCTTTAACCACAGAGATCTTGTTGAAGTTCTGTCTCTAGCACTCTTTGCTTCATTTCACATAATTTTACGAAAGTTATTCTCATAATTAAATTTTTATATCTAGATTAAAATTTCACTGTGATAGCACCAATAATTTTTTAACTTAGTAGAACCATAAAGATATAGCTCTCAGAGGTAATGAGTAATTCTCTGCACTGTGTTCCTATGAACATCAATACATTATTATGCTATACTCATTTATTATAATGGATCAAGTGAGTTGAACCAAAACCAAGTATCCATTTTTGATAAATAAAATTTGATGGCCGAAAGAGCATCATTTCCATCCACAAATCACATAATCATTTCTGTATTTTATGTCAGTACCATGATATCTTTGCGGATTAAACCCATTGCTCATGCATTTCAGGTTTAACATGACCTTTTGCACGCTATCTACTCAGTACTAATTAAAACACACATGTGCAATACAATATGTATAATAATGAAAAATCTTTCAGTCATTTAAGAGAGATTCAGTCCTAAGCAATTCATAAATCTGATGTCAAATATATGTTTAGGTGAGAACCAGCACCAACATACAACCTCTTACAAAAAAAAAGACAGACATTTAAGAAATATTTTCCCTTAATAAAGAATTGAATACTTCTTAGGTTTTATGTATTCTTTCTCATGTTTGTTTCTCCAAAGCTCTCTATATAAGAAATAATTGACACTAATATTTTACTCCATTCCACTGTCTTGTTTATATCCTTTATATTATAGCCCTATCTTCTAAAATTTTGAAAGCTAATATGTGTTTAATATATTTAAATAGACATAGTAGTACTTTCTTATAATTTATTCTTGCTGACAACATAAAGGAGAGAAATCTATTTTGGTAATATTTTTTCATGGAGTAGGAATAAGATATTTAAGTTCTGTGAAAGGAAGAAAGTAGTTAATATATTATTCAGCATGGTATACTAGTATAAATTTTTTTTTTTTTTGGAAGAAGAAAATCTTTATCTTCAGATTCCAATATTTTTTTTTCCAAGCTAATAAATCCCCCATAAGAGAAGTAAGGGATCTCATGGTTTTCTGTAGCCCTGAACTGAACTTGGCTGTAGCTCCAGAGAGGACATAGTGGCCTTCTTATGTCACTCTTTAGACAAAGCAGATAGGTGACCCAGTGAGAAAGGCAATGGGACTGTTAGGTGGAGCTGAGAGGCTCTACTTAAAATTGTATTACACACATATTCTTCATGCCAAGGGTGTGGCTGCAATCTTCTAATTTTTTTTTTTTTTTGTACTTTAGGTTCTGGGATACATGTGCAGATCATGCAGGATTGTTGCATAGGTACATACATGGTAATGTGGTTTGCTGCTTCTATCCCACCTCACCTATATCTGGCATTTCTCCCCACGTTATCCCTCCCCAACCTCCCTACCTGCCTTCCCGCTTCACTCCCCTGGCCCCCGCCAACAGACCAGTGTGTGATACTCCCTTCCCTGTGTCCATGTGTTCTTATTGTTCATCACCTGCCTATGAGTGAGAACACGTGGTGTTTGATTTTCTGTTCTTTTGTCAGTTTGCTGGGAATGATGATCTCCAGATTCATCAGTGTCCCCAAAAAGGACACAAACTCTTTAATTTTTTATGGCTGCATAGTATTCCATGGTGTATATGTGCCACATTTTCCTTGTCCAGTCTATCATTAATGGGTATTTGGGTTGGTTCCTTGTCTTTGCTATTGTAAACAGTGCCGCAGTTAACATACCTATGCATGTCTTTATAATAGAACGATTTATGATTCTTTGGGTATATACCCAGTAATGGGATTGCTGGGTCAAATGGAATTTCTGTTTCTAGGTCCTTGAGGAAGCACCATACTGTCTTCCACATGACTGAACTAATTTACACTCCCACCAACAGTGTAAAAGTGTTCCTATTTCTCCACATCTTCTCCAGCATCTGTCTCCAGATTTTTTAATGATCGCCATTCTAACTGATGTGAGGTGATGTCTCAATGTGGTTTTGATTTGCATTTTTCTAATAACCAGTGATGATGACTATTTTGCACATGTTTGTTGGCTTCATACATGTCTTCTTTTGAAAAGTGTCTGTTCATATCCTTCACCTACTTTTGGATGGGGTTGTTTTTTTCTTGTAAATCTGTTTTAGCTCTTTGTAGAATCTGAATATTAGCCCATTGTTTGTCAGATGGGTATATTGCAAAAATTTTTTCCCATTCTGTTTGTTGCCAGTTCACGCTAATGATTGTTTCTTTTGCTGTACAGAAGCTCTGGGCTTAATTAGGTCCCATTTGTCTATTTTGGCTTTTGTTGCTAATGCTTTTGGTGTTATAGTCATGAAGTCCTTGCCTATGGCTATGTCCTCAATGGTTTTGCCTAGGTTTTCTACTATTGTTTTTATGGTGTTAGGTCTTATGTTTAAGTCTTTAATCCACCTGCAGTTAATGTTAGTGTAAGGTGTCAGGAAGGGGTCCAGTTTCTGCTTTCTGCCCTTGGCTAGCCAGTTTTCCCAACATCATTTATTAAACAGGGAATCCTTTCCCCATTGCTTGTTTTTGTCAGGTTTGTCAAAGATCAGATGGTTGTAGATGTGTAGCATTGCTGCCAAGGCGTCTGTTCTGTTCCATTGGTCTATATCTCTGTTTTGGTACCAGTACTATGCTGTTTTGATTACTGTATCCTTGTAGTATAGTTTGAAGTCAGGTAGATTGATGCCTCTGGCTTTCTTCTTTTTGCTTAGGATTGTCTTGGCTATGCAGGCTCTCTTTTGGTTCCATATGAAGTTTAAAGTGGTTTTTTCCAGTTCTGTGAAGAAGGTAATTGGTACCTTGATGGGGATAGCATTGAATCTATAAATTACTTTGGGCAGTATGAACATTTTCACAATACTTATTCTTCTTAACCATGAGGATGGAATGTTTCTCCATCTGTTTCTCCATCTCTCTTATTTCATTGAGCAGTGGTTTGTAGTTCTCCTTGAAGAGGTCCTTTACATCTTTTGCTAGTTATATTCCTAAGTTTTTAATTCTCTTTGTAGCAATTGTGAATGTGAGTTTGCTCATGATTTGGCTCTCTGTTAGTCTGTTATTGGTGTATAGTAGTGCTTGTGATTTCTGCACATTGATTTTGTATCCTGAGACTTTGCTGAAATTGCTTATCAGTTTAAGGATATTTTGGGCTGGGATGATGGGGTCTTCTAAATATACAATCATGTCATCTGCAAATAGAGACAATTTGACTTCCTCTTTTCCTGATTGAATACCCTTTATTTCTTTTTCTTGCCTGACTGCTTTGGCTAGAACTTCCAGTACTATATTGAATAGGAGTGGTGAGAGAGGACATCCTGTCTAATGCCAGATTTCAAAGGGAATGCTTCCAGTTTTTGCCCATTCAGTATGATACTGGCTGTTGGTTTGTCATAAAAAGCTTTCATTATTTTGAGATACGTTCCTTCAATACCTAGTTTATTGAGAGTTTTTAGCATAAACGGCTGTTGAATTTTGTCGAAGGCCTTTTCTGCATCTATTGAGATAATGGTGTGGTTTTTGTCTTTGGTTCTGTTTATGTGGTGGATTACATTTACAGTCTTGCGTATGTTCAACCAGCCTTGCATCCCCAGGATGAAGCCTAATTGATCATGATGGATAAGTTTTTGATGTGCTGCAGTAATTGGTTTGCCAGTATTTTATTGAAGATTTTTGCATCTATGTTTATCAGGAATATTGGCTTGAAGTTTTCTTTTTTTGTTGAGTCTCTGCTGGGTTTTGCTATCAGGATGATGTTGGTCTCATAAAATGATTTGGGAAGGATTCCTTCTTTTGGGATTGTTTGGAATAGTTTCAGAAGGAGTGGTACCAGCTCCTCTTTGTATGTCTGGTAGAATTTGGCTGTGAATCCATCTGGACCTGGATATTTTTCGTTGGTAGTCTATTAATTGCTGCCTCAACTTCAACCCTTGTAATTGTTATAGAAAAATGATGAAATTTGTTCTTCTCATTTTAATTTTTTTGTGATATGCTATGCATATTACCAATGAAAAAACTTTTAAAATTTTTCTACTGCCTTCACTTTATTTATCACAAATATTTACTGAGTGTTTGTAATATATTCAGCTCTCTGTTAACCACTGGGTGCAAAAGAGAAACAAAAAGGAGACAGACTTCTTTCTTTTTGGGAATTCACAATCTTGTAGCCAGACAGACAATGAATCAGATAATAACCAATCATATCAACAGAGAATATTAATAGTAGCAGGCTGGTGTGATAGAAATTTCCTGAAAAAAGCATTAGTAATATTAATGAGAAGATACAGTATTTTAGGTAAGAATTTAGCTTCAGATATTCATTTCTCCAGCTTAATTGTTATGTTACGTCATGGTGAAATAGCAGTAGTATAAGCAACAACCCACATTTACTGGCCCCTTTCAATGCCAGACACTGCTCTAAACTAAATACCTTACATATATGAGTTCATCCATTTTTGAAGCTTACAATAAAAACATCCAGGAAGAATCAAGACAATAACATGGTTGTAAGACAGACAGGGGGCCCTGACTGTTTGAGATCAAGTCCTGGCACTGCCAAAGGCTGACTTCACAAGTCACTCCACATTTCTGTACCATAGTTTCTTCATAGGTAAAATAGAGGTCACAGTATATAACCTGTGGGCTTGTTATAAGGATGAAATGAGACAATATATGCAAAATGCACAGAACAGGGCCTACTCTCTTGAGAGCAATGTCTGCTTTTATTATTTATTCCTCATTTTAACTATAGTGTTTTACTACTAATAATACTGAATACCATCACTCTTGTTTCACAAATAAGCAAACTATAGTACAGAAAGATTAAGGCACTTGCTTGAAATGACACAGCTAAAAAATGTAACAGGCATGTTGGAAATCCCCAATTTTGTTTCAAATATGCCCTGTCAAGAACTAGGAAGTACTGTTTTCCTTGGGGCTCATTCAATTTTAGGTTTTCTCAACTGTCAAACCGATATAAAAAATAAGAAATTGAATTGAACAAAATATACTTTAAAATTTCTTTAAGCATTTTGATCTCTAAAAGAATACCTTATACACACTTACACACACAAACACACATGACCTCTACTTTGCTGCTATCGTCCAGGTTTTGGTAGCATAGTCTTGTTCGTTTTGTTTCATTTTGTTTTCTCAGATTCTAAATGAGGGATATATGTTATAAATTGTCATCTGCCTACACATTTTAGAAAGTATTGCCTATGCAAATCTCCCTGCTTGGTATTCTGAAAGAACATCATTAGTGACCTATTTTGTTCAGTGTAGGTGATGTGAATTTGGTATGTTGTTATTTGAGTTTACACAGTTTAAAAGATAAATTTTATTTTCTTCAATGGTGGAAATGTAGAATTTGCCAACAAATCTACATTATCCTCAGATCCTCTAATTTTCCTATTCAATCAGCTGTGTCAGAAATATTTCTTAATTTCCTAATATTAATATATTTTTCCTGTTTTTCCCATGCCGACTTCTATAACAGATTCAAAACTCACATTGCAATAACCACTTTCTCCTCACATTGATTTTTCACATCCAGTGTTATTTAAAAATACTTTAAAAACATATTGGTATACTTGAATGAAAACAAAACAAAACATTGATTCCTCACTCTCAGCTTGAAACAAACTCATGTTCACAACATGTAAGGATCTTCACAATATGACCCAATCCTACTTTTCTATGTCTACTTCACCTCACTCACATCATTTAAGAGTAAGCCAAATTTCCCATTTTTCTCAACTATATACTACCTCTATTTATTTTCACCTTCAGTTTCTCAGGCCAGAAATTCTTATCCATGTCTTTTTATCCAGAACAGTTATATACATTTTTTCAAGTCAAAGTCAAAGTCCTGTCCTCTGTAAAGACTTCCTGCTCCTCCAGTGTTGAAATTCAGATCCCATTCTTCAGTTCCCCAGTCAGTGTTGATGTCTATTACAATACTTGTCACAGGCTTTTTGTCTTACTATGTTTTAATCATTCATGTGATTTGTAGCCTCCATTTAACTGAACTGTCCTGAAAACATAGTATGCTGTCAATTTCTTTTTTCATACAGTCTTTTAAAAGTATAGTTTGTGTCATGTTTGACATACAGTTGATGTTCAATAAATGCATGTTGAGTGAATGAGTTGAATTGAGCACATTATGATACAACATGCCCAGACTACATGTGTTCATCTGGATTTGTGTTCAGATCACACAATTTTAGGAAGCTACTGTTCCTCTTCTTTCTTTTTTCTTCTTCCTCCTGCTCTTCCTTCTTCCTCAGCCTCATTCTTCTTCTTCTTCCCCAGAGCAAGGATGGTAAACATTCATTTCAGTGAAACAAGTCATATCAAATTATTATTTGATGGTTATTAATCATCCCTGTGCCCAGGAAGATATCTCATTCCTTTCCTTAATATTTGACCCACTTAAGCTGCAAAACAAGTGTTTATTCTTTGAAATAAAAAGTAAAAATTCTTTTTATACTTGAAAGTCATTTCCTTCAGAATGCAAATCATCTAATTATTGAAATTTTTATTTTAAAGGAAGAAGTGCTTATTATGAAAATAAACATATCTAGAGCTGTTAACCTGACTTCCTCAAATTCTGTGTTCACATTTTAGAAAGTATATTGAATTTTAACTTGAATGTGAATTAATTCAGAAGAGAGATATTATCTATTTATTGATCAACTTTATGCATTTCTACTCTAATACTATTGTTGGGAATTCCCTGCTTTGGATTCCTCTCTTTCATAAATTCTCTAGTCATGGAGGTCACTACTAGGAATCACTTCTGAGAATGCTCTGAGTTTTCATTGTCATTCTGGCTTCTGTCTGCCTCTTTAAAGCTATACAGCAATCAGAGTAGTCTCCTTTCTGAAGCCCTCTTTCTCCCAACTATTAATACTGATGATATTGATAAGTATGTATCCAGAATGATGCTGCAGAAAGCAGTTTTACACATGACAGTCCATTTACAGGAACTCTCGGATAATCTGTCACTTCCTGTATCAGTCAAAATGCTCCAACTCAACCTTCAGTCATGGGTGGGCATAAGAAATAAATGCTTCTAGTCTCATTATCCTAAAAGGGAATAGTACTATCTCTACCTAAAGTAACAAAGATCCAGAGAAATGAGACACTGCTGTTGCTTTAGTCAGACAGCACAAAATTCCCAAAGATGCCTCTTCTTTTCCTCTCAGGCAACATTTGCAGCAACTGGGAGATATCCTCTCAGCACTTCAAGGTTGGGCTGCCACTTTTCCTCTCCATCTTCCTCTTCAGTTGTTCTTGAGGGTAAGTGTTCTTGCCCTCACAGCAGCCCCAGGGTTCCAACCCTATCCACTCTGAGTGTTGCTACTGTCTGTCCAGCCAGTATGTTCACTATGGGAGCATGGCTGAGGTGCAACCCAATTAATGATGTCAGAGTGACTGTGTGTTGATGAAGTAGAATGTAAACATTGTGTCTTATTTTGGTGAACAGAAAGAAACATAGAGCACATGTGAAAATCCACTTTATGTAGAACAGTAGACAATCTGCAGATTTAAAGCAAATGGCTAAGGCAAAGAAATGGTTTTCTGCGACTGGATGAATGGTTTAGCCAATTTCTATGCCCGAAGAAATCAAATTTTAAAGAAATTAATTATTTTAAACCATTTATTTATGTATATGTATCAAGGAAATAATTAAGTTTTTTAGAATGGAACTACCCAGTGGTGAGTTGTTAGATTTTTCAAACCAAGCGCTGTAAAAGATTTTTCCCACTTCTCTTCTAATAAATGCTAGTTCATTTCTGCAGTATTGCACTCTTATGGCTTAGAAAAAAACAAGGAATTAGTTGTTAAAGGCTTGTGAAACTTTTGAAACTACTGGCTACCATGGTGTTAATTTAGTAACTACCTATCAACGACAATGGTAATGATGATTGTGTGTGTGTGTGTGTGTGTGTGTGTGTGTGTGTGTGTGTTGTGTGTGTGTGTGTGTGTGTGTGTGACAGAGAATATCCCAGATGTGTATTTGTATATCAGTATCACAAATGAGGAAAACCAGAAAGTAAGCAGGGAACCAAGCCTCTATTAAATTGGTTTCCTTTTATCTTAGTGGGAATTGATACTGTACAAAGAATAAGAGGCCTTTGTATTCTAAAATTTTAAAATGATAACGTATTTAAAAAAGAAATTCACCCTTCTCAAATAAGTTGAATATATTTTTCAATAAATCTCTAACTTGAAGTAGGACAAAGAAACAGAAAGCATAAGAGAAAAAGTGTCTTTGGGACTATTTTCCACAGAAATATTTTCATTTATGATAATTACATTTGTACTAGTTGAAAAAAAATCTCTCTTTTTTTCCTTCTAAAATCTGTTTGGATCATAAGGGGCTTCAAATACCTGAAAACATTAGGACATATTTAGTTGATGGTGTGTGCATTTATGCTGTAACTTAATTTCTATAGAAATAGATGAGAAAAGCCTGAAATATAATAATTATGACAAATATGTTTCTATAAATACAAATACTAATGGAATTACAAGATATAAACAATGGGTTATAAACTCAAATAAGTACAACAAGGTTATAGTACCTGTAATGGTTAGTTTCATGTCAATTAGACTGAACAGGGATGTCCAAATACTTAGTTAAACATTATTTTGAGTGTGTCTGTGATGGTGTTTCTCAATAAGATGAACATTTGAATCAATAGTCCCATTCAAGCAGATTTTCTTCCCCAATGTAGCTGGACCTAAATAGAACAAAGGGGCAGAATAAGAGAGAATTCACTCTCTCTGCCTGACTATCTTCAAGCTGGGACGTGAGTCTTCTCCTGCTTTTGGATTCAGACTAGGACTGGAACTTACACCATCGGTTCTTTTGATTTTCAGGTCTTCATGTTTGGATTAGCATGATACCATTGGCTTTCCTGGGCTTCCAACTGTCTAACTACAGATCCTGAGGTTTCTCATCCTCCTTAACTATTTAAGTCAATTCTTTATAACAAATCTGTTTATTTATTGGTTCTGTTTTCCTAGAAAACCCAGACTAATATATCATCCATATTATTTACTAAAGGAACATAGTAAAAACATGTATAAATGCTAAGCAACAAGGAGACTTTGCAAGTAACAATTGTTGTGTTTGCATGTGACATTATCTATGATTTTGTATGCTTTGAAGCACTTTGTTAATTGTGGTTATAACTTAGCTATACCTGATAAGGCAATACTGCAGGAAGATAATGAGAGATAATCTCTCTTTCAATTTTTACAGTCATTACTTTAAAGATCTGTGGCAATTCTTATCCTTTTCTTCCTCAATGAAATAAATGAGGGGTGGGAGAGAATGTTCCTGAGATTACTGTTTCAAAGGACTGGAGCAATTTCAAACTTATGACATATTTTCTACCCTGATGTAAGATAAGTCAAGCCTGTTAGCCTCATTACAGAAAAATCTACTGATGGCAATATTTTGAGCCAGGATAAATATAAATATGTCTAGCTATATCAAAGGAGTCACTATAACATGTGTGGTGGGCAAACATTCAGACTATGTCAGACCAAATAGCACAAGATATGTCTGAGAAGATGACTCCAACCCAATGCTTACAAATCAATAATGTGTACACAAATTTTCTGAAGATCTGTCCAAATGGAGACCTGTGTTGAAGCCTCAGATTCTTCATTTCAAGTGAGCTTCCAGGTTGTGCCTATAAAGCTGGTCTGCAGATCACTCCTTGAGTAGAGTAACTCTAACAGTCCAGCTGAATACAGGACTTGAGATGGACTTCCAAAAAGCTTCCAGTCAGAATCTTTATGTCCAGAGTGTGGCCCCAAATCATGAATCAAGTAGAAAACTGCAATGTTGCAAAAAAATTTTTTTGAACTATTTCCCATGGTATAAGAAGACCATGTCAAATCTACAAATCTATAAATCAGAAAGTTTGCCTTCCACATCCCAATTTCCATGGAAAAGACTTCTCACAAAATATGTCCACTTCTTTTTTTTAAAGCAATACTGCAGTTAAGCGACATTATCTAATCTTTTTTGTAGGCAGGCATAATCATACAATCATGTTATAATCAGTGGAATGTGGGCAGAAGTGATAAAGGACATCTGTAGGCCTGGAGTATAAAAACCTGCAATGTGCTAACCTCTTTATCTGAGGCCCTAGAGTGATATGGAACCACACATGGAAAGAAGATGGGTCTCCATATATCTGCATGGATCAGAGCTACCAGTCCTACAATAACACAGGATTATGAGGTAAGAGATAATAATTTTTGTATTTGAGTTAACCCTGGGGATGCCAGAGTCATTTGTTATTAGAATCGGCCTGTCCTGATAGAAGAGCTCTTCCTCTCTTCTATAGGGAGTTACACATCCCAGCACCACTTTGCACCCAAGGCTCCTTCCCTGTAGCGCCCTGGCAAGTCTTCCCTGTCTTAAGTTGGCTCCATACTCCCCATCCTTTAATCATGTTGACTTTTAACTCTGAGGTATCATCAGATAATTATTAAGCTAGAAATGTGTATGTTAAATGACATTGTCAGGCCAAGCACGGTGGCTCAAGTCTGTAATCCCAGCAATTTGGGAGGCTGAGTCAAGTGGATCATCTGAGGTTTGGAGTTCAAGACCAGCCTGGCCAACATGGTGAAACCCCATCTCTACTAAAAATGCAGTAATTAGCTAGGCATGGTGGTGTGCTCCTGTAATCCTAGCTACTCAGAAGGCTCAGGCAGGAGAATCACATGAAGCTGGGAGGCGGAGGTTGTGGTGAGTGGAGATCGCACCATTGCACTCCAGCCTGGGTGACAGAGAGACACTCCATCTCAAAAGAAAAAAAATTTGACATACACAAATGTGGTGATATCTAACTCCATATTTTTCTCTCAGAGATAATTAATCAAAAAAGTACCTAGAGCAGGCACTGGCCAACTTTTATTTTCAAGAGACAGACAGTAAATCAGATAGTAAATATATTATGGTTTGTAAGTTATGCAGTCTCTGTCAAAATCATTAAACTGCTGTTTTAGGTCAAAAGGAGCCACAAATAAGAAATGAATGGGTATGTCTGTATTATAACAATATTATTTTTTAATAAGAGATAGTCAGCAGGAAGCCATAGTTTGGCCACTTCTGATCTTGAAACTGAATCTCTAATGACTTTTGGAAACCAAAATTGTAGCAACTAAACACACAACATTGTCAAAACAATTCTAGTATTATATAATAATATTGTTTTTAATTATTTTAAAATAAATAATGCATAGTATTAGATTTGCATGCATTTTATATAAGAATTCATACAAAGGCAAAAAATTATGATAAATGTAGGTATAATTTAACTTTGTAAAATGCTGCCTGGGATACTTGGTAATTACAGAATCTGATGATTCATGTCTTTTGTTAAATTTGGAAAACTTCCATCTCATCTGTGAGCTCCTCAGTAGGGTCTCTTCTTCATTCTTTACAGTATCCCCATATGGAATTCACATTAGATATGTTTTATATCTTCCTTCATTCTACCTTTCACGTCTTTGTAATGCTCTCTCATAGTTTCCATCTCCCTGTCTCTCTGTGACGCATGCTGGCTTATATACATATCTTGTGCTAGCAGTTCTTAGCTATGTTAGTCAGCTCTTAAGTTATTCATTAAAATATTAATTTATGAATATATTTTATCATTTTTTAAAATTAGACTTCTCAGATATATTGTTTTTATTGTTACTAGTTTTTGCTATTTTATTCCATTGTTTATTTCTTAAGCATTGATATATATATATATATATATATATATATATATATAATTTAAATATTCTATATCTAAAAATTTCAATTACTGAAGTAATTGAAAAATCTAAACTTGTGAATAATTGTTTCTGTTAAATTTCACTTGAGGTAGTCCATTTTCTGATTGCCTCTTTGATTTTTTGTTTAGACCATAATTAATACGTGAGAAGTCCAAGGAATCTGGATTAAGGATTAAGGGAGCATTCTTCTAGAGTATGTTTATATTTGCTCCTGCCAAGCACTAGAGATCAGTACAGATCTGGAAATAACATAAATTCAAGAGGGCAGGACAACATTTTCAAGAGGCTTAAGGATACAGTACTTGTAACCCTGATGGTCTAATGTTCCTTTTGTTGTTCAGCCAGCCGTTAGTCCCCAGAGCTTCAGGTTTCAGGTATTGCCAGTCGTCTCTAAGGGAAATTCTGACTTCAGCTTTCATTATTTTACTATTTTTTCAGTTCTCTGTTTTTCAAATTTACTTTACCCTATTGGCTTTCTATTATATTTTGCAAATTTAGAAATTCAATGAAAATACATCTTTTTGTAACTTAAGGCATAGGTAGGTTGCCTGTTGGACTTTGCCTCTGAACATACAGCCTGTAAATTTACTAGATGCCATGTCCTCATTAGGCACCTTTTTGCATAAGCAATTAACTCATTATTCATGAAAAATAAATGAAAGAAGGCTAGAATATGGAGATAAGGGTTGAGAAGAAGTAAATATAAAATAAAGCATGTTGACTTTAAAAATAGAATAGTAGGTAACTTGAATAAGAGAACAAAATAGTACTTAGAAACCTATATTATCATATGCTTCTAAAAAATAAGTGTGTGGGGTGTGTGTGTATATGTGGATTAGTCAGGAAGAGGTGTTTAAAAATTTAATTTTTGTTTATAAATTGCCAGATATTATGTGGAATCATAAGCCACTGTAATATAATGCTATAAGATAAAATATATAATGCTATAAGATAAAAATATAATGCTATAAGACTATTTGTACTAGTCTCTCCAGAAAAATAGATTTTATGGATTTTCATTATATTTCCCAGGAAGACTAGTTGATATATATATGAAACAAGTAATCTTTATCTGTGCCTAAAAGCTGATCCATTCTTCTCTCTTTTTTTAACTTAACAGAAAGTAATTTTTCTTCAAATCAGAAAGAATAATTTATATCTGTATCAATATATCTCTTCCTATATGGAAATACAGCTCATTGGTTATGTAAAAAGGTATCTAATGAGAACTTCTAGTAAATTTGCAGACTCTGTATTCTGAAACAAAATCCCACATGCAACCTGGCTATGCCTTATATATATAACTAATATAAATAAAATAAATAGCTTATTCTTGCTTTACATAACAAGCTATCTATATTAAAACAGTGAAAACAACCAGAAATTTCTAAATCTAATAAACAGTAGCAAATATTGATGTAAATATATTTTTTCTGTTAAAATACAAATTAATGACATATGAGAAATCAGTGAACCCTTTCCTAGTAGATAAATTATCATAGCACTTTTTAAAATCTTTTTTACACACAAAAATTAAAATTTTTCTTACTTGTTCTGTTTTGCATGAAACATTTTTAAATGATGCAATCTGAAGAGCAAACATCAAGAAGGAAAAACATATTTATGTTTTTATTAAAACAGTACCCTTCCAAAAAGATATTAAATATGTTACAACCTTAAACACAGCCTTAAATTGGGCACTAAAATCTATCAACCGAACTGAAGACATTTTAAACCATGAGAAATAAATGCGTCTAAGCACTTACCTTGCTTCTTCTTGTAATCAGGTGTTCTAGAGTTGAACCCTGAATTTGTTTACTGGCAGTTAAGGCAGAATAAAAATATTACATTATAAAATTTTCATTGCCTGAAAGCAAGCAAAGAATTCATATGGGAAAATATTTTCCCACAATACTAGCATTTGATCTTAAGTCTCCGAGAAACTTAAATATGTTCACTGAAAGCATGTTTGTAAATTTGGGCAAATCAAATGGTAGCCTGCACGTTAGGCACTGAGGCCTGCCTCACTTAATGGTACTGGGAGCCAGGTGTAGATAGAGCATTAGGGACATGGTCAGATGTTTTCTTAGGTCAAAAATAAGTGAGGCAGTAAATAAATAAATAAACGAACAGTGTTAAAATGATTTTAAAAATGTAAACCAGTTTTTAGTTTCATATTCCTCTAAATTTTGTTTCTTCTCTTGTTTATATATAAAAACATTAATCTCATATCTATAAGTGATTTACATTAAGAACATTAACAAGATAAAAGTATTTTAAATGTCATTCCTTCCAACTAAACATATTTAAAAGTGAAATGAATATGCATACTTGCCATTTTAGAATGTGAAAGACATAATGTGTCTTTTTTTCTGTAGGAGGAATTTGCAATGTGTGAGATTCATTATTCTAAATGTGAGTGATCAATTTGCTAAGGCTGTAGAAAGTGTAGGGAACCAATCTGTATTAATTTATATTCACATTCTGCACTATACAATTCTTCACAATTAAGGGACTATGAATTTGCACAAAGTTCAAAATAACTTCCTGATCCACGAAGTGAAGTACTGAACTAGATGCAGAAAAATAATGGACTGCTTTTCTATTACTTCTCCAGTTGTGGCTGCTCCCTCTTTCAATGAGCATGGAGGTGTGTGGGTGTCCTCTATGTATCTCAGTACCAGATAATTCCCTCTCCTGCTTCCCTCCTCCCTAACCTTTGAAGTTCACACCATGACACTACAGCACAAGTCACTACACTTAACAGCCCTCATTCCTGGAAGATTTCCTCTTTTGGTTCACTCATTGCCACACTCCCAGGAATCATTCCAGTCATAATTGTTGGTAAGTTCAGTTATCACATAAATAATTTCCTGATACTCTGATACTCTGATCGTTGATCAATCCTCCCATTATCTTATCATATCCACTTCATTAGTCTCTCTCCTGCTCATTCTCCCACTCTGATGTTTTGATGACCAATAACTGCATCTCTTCCATTACCTCCACTGTAAGCCTAACACAGTATACTTGTCCTTTTAGCTTATTCTTTCTAATGCCTGACACCAACATTTTAAAACTTTCTTGTGGATTGGGGTAAAAGTAAAATTAAAATGTGTATTCAATAGATAAAAAGAAAATTACTTTAATTACAAATTTGTTTAATCATCACTAAAAAGACAAAGTATAAATTTTCAGAGATAATTACAATTAAAACTTTAAAAATATAATAAAAACATAAATCATAAAAATATTTTAATGAATTAGGTTATTTTTCTTCAATTAGTTTACTGTCTTTGTATGAATGTAACATTAATAAATTTAAAAAGTTCAGCATTAGATGTATGTTACCTTTGCTGTATAATGTATGAAATGAGAAACATATTCATATAAATAAGTGAGTAGAAATAAAGAGATTTGGCATAAAAATGTTACTTAAGTTTTGAACAGTTTTTGAGGTATTTCCATCAAAAATCCCATCACACTGATTTATCGTCATTGTATTTGACAACAGCTCAATTAGATACAACCTTCAACTCTGCAATAAGGAACTAATCAGAAAACAACAAAATTGCAAACTATTTTATCTATTCATTACATATGTTATATCACTCCTTTTGGCAAAGCATCGCTAAATTCCTTTAGTAAAAAATCTTAAGTAACAGTGCTTGCTTCTTATACCTCTTATTCTCTCTTGAAGACATACTTTGTTTAATAGATAACACTTTAGGAAAAGTTGAGATACTTGACAGATGGCAGAAGCATATGATATATAAAATGATTTCATTCTTTCATATGGTTCATCTGTATTTTTACCATATTTTTACCTTGGAGACCAAGATTTACTTTATTATATTCATTAAAAAGTCTTTCATATAACAATCCTAAGAAAGATGAAGAAGGTGCATATATGAGACATAGAGCTTTGCCATATAATTATTGGCTATATATTCTTCCCAAGCATGTTTCTCCTTCAGAAAAAAATGCACTTTAACACCAGTCAGGGGGTGAAAAATGGAAGATCTCTAAATGGAAATTGTTAGCACTCCAATGTATCATTCTACAAGATATCTAAATGTAAAACATTTTCAGCTCCTTCAGAATAACTTTCTTCATGCTTAATATTAAATCCCTCATATATGTGTGTGTGTGTGTGTATATATATATATATATATGCTATATAAATCTTATGAGTTTTTGATGTTTAGTTGGAATTAATCTCTTTCTCTTTTTCCTTCCTGAAGGTTTTAACCCATAAGACAATGTATTTTGAAGATAAAAATCTATGCTTTTATATTAGAAAGACATATTTTGCCATCACCAATATTTCTAAAATGCTCCATCTGATGAACATCTCTAAGTTTTCACAGGACCAAATGTACCTTGCAGTCTGCTTGTCTCACTTCTCAATTACATGAATCCATCCACAACACAAAATCTGAACTATCAACTTTTCAGGCTCACAGTAGAAGCTATGTCATCAAACTGTCTGATGTTTACTTCTGTTATAATCTCAGCTAAGAGAAATATTTATATAAGATTGTTTAAATGATATATTCTTCTGATCATTACAGCCAGAATATTCAGTTAGACATATAGTATTCATTTGTTAATATTCTTCAAAATCAGTTTATTTAACCCCATTTAAAAATAACTCTCATTATTTTTATGGTGATACAACATTAAGCCAGATTGAACAGGTTTCTGGCCTGGCACAGAGGCTCATACCTGTAATCCCAGCACTAGGAGGCCAAGGTGGGCTGATTGCTTTAACCCATAAGATTGAGACCCACCTAGGAAACATGGCAAAAACTCATGTCTACAAAAAGCAAAAATTAGCTAGGTGTGATGGTAAGCACCTGTAGTACCACCTACTTGGGAGGCTGAGGCGGGAAGATCACTTGAGCCTAGTCAGTTGAGGCTGCAGTTAATCATTATTGTGCCACTGCACTCCAGTCTGGGCAACAGAGTGAGACCTTGTCTCAACAAACAAACAAACATACAAAAACAAACAAACAAAAACTAAACAGGTTTCTTCTTTTATGCTAAAACTGTTTTTCTATTGTTTCCCTCCATTATCTCCTGAGGAAATTCTCTATAACAAACTTCTTTGGGAATTTATGTTAAGAAGAGCTTTGTTTCTTTTAATTACTTATTATTTTCCTATATTTTTGAAACTGGAAAGATATAGATATACAGACGTATCTATCTACTGATTAAGATCAATAAATGAATATTTGCTTCAGTGTCCTGAAGCAAATACAATCGCAGGGAAATTTGGTAGTTTGTTGAATAAGAACCTTAAATGACATTTTGATTGAAATTGGAGTTTTAATTATAACTACAAAAGTAGTGAGGTTGTACATTATTCAAAAGAATTGTCATTAATTATGAGATCACTTTATATATTTTTTAAGTATTACGTTATATCCTAACAGAGATATTAAACAATCATTAATACTTATAAACAGAATTCTGGTTTTCTCCCGTGTATGAAGATGATAATGAAAACAAATGAAAAGTAGGTCTGTCCTTGTAAGTTTCTCAGGACACTAAAGTTACACCATTAATCATTAAGCTGACATATTTCATTTAAAAGGGGCAATGTATTAGTCCTCCGCACTCTGAAAACTTCTAGACATGCCCTCTACTTCTCTGATCTCCTGGGAATCCTCTGACCTGTTGGAGGATTCGTGGAACAAAGTCAAAATCACACTGCAAAAGATAGGTCAAAACTCTTGGACTGACTATAGAATTTCACATGATATTCTGAAAGAACCCAAGTTCCTCATTAGGTTAATAGACAGGATATGAAGAAATATAACAGAAGATTTGCTACTTTTCCAAAAAAATAAGTGCTGATATCATATGAAATAAAACATAATATTAAAATATATCTAAATATTCTCATACTGAGCTCTTAGGAAGTACTTTCAAGAGAACACAGAATAATATACAATTTTACAGGATTAATGTGATGGTCTCGTGATTAGTTTATCTGCAAGCAGGCGAAACCCACATTAAACTGCAATTTGTGCATCTTAAGGTATTTTAGACAAACTTGTATGAACTTCAAGTATGAGGATTACATGCAGGATAACAGAAATAAATGAGAAATAGGTCAGTTTATAGAAACGATTCAAAAGCATGCTCTTGCCTTCCTCTTGTTGACAACTAACTTCCAAAAATCATTAGGCATTATAAATTATGTAGCATATATGTGAAGGCAGAGAGCAGGGTTTTCAACCTTAGAAAATGTTCAATAAGAAGCTTAACCATCATCATGTCATATATTTAGCTGTGTCTTCCTGTTTGATTCCAAAACATGCTAAAAGTTTACCCTTTATACTTTAGCTATTTATGTCATGAAAAAAATAAAAAATAAAGACATTTAGCCTCATGTAACCTCCAGTATATGGATTTGAAATATATTTTACAAGGCAAACACAATATTTTCAATTTGTTATGAAGATAAATTTTCAATTTATCTATGTTATATTTCAATTATACCATAGATAAAATATCTACTGAGTTTATTTTAAATGATACATGAATAGAAGTGAAACCACAAAAATATTTTAAAAGGCAGCAAGTTATTTTCCTTTAGAAAAGAAAAACACATTTTTGCAATACAAAATTTCATTGAAATTCTCAAACCACTGGATATCCTGCCCAAGTAGAATGAGATTCTTTCCCTTGCCTCTTTTGCTAATCTATGAACACCTGAGCTGCTACTCAAAACTTGTAGAATGATGCTTAGTAAAATATTTACAGAAAAGGGCTCCTTTTGAAAATACAAAATTCAGTATATTTTTGAGGGAAAATAAATATGACAGTTTATTTCTTGTTGTTAAAGAATGACCTTAGGGAATATTTTTTTGCAAGTCACAGTCATATGTATCACCAATATTTTTCTCCTGAAGGTCTATAATGAGTTCACGCTCTTAGAAAGTTTTACTGAACATAATATGTTATCAGCCTCTGTAAGAACAATTCAAAACCAGCTTGCTCATTTGGATCAATGCCAAGTATAAGCTATTTGAGCTACCTAGGATATTTATAGTTATTTTTAAATTTACTTGTCAATAAATTGACCAAAGTGTAGTGTTGATCATACAAACCAAGCAATGTAATGCTGAACAAAAATGATCGAATCATTCTCAAGGTGAGCACTCGTTTTAAGATGGAGTGACATACTCCACAAATTACCCAATAAATTCGTCTGTTTCATGAGGTTATGGACTCTTTCTTTAGGATATAAGAAGAATATATTAAAAACCAACTGGGAATTTGAGATGGTCAGAGGATCTAAATTCCAGAACCAAAGGAAAAGTAGAGTAAACATTTATTGAACTTTCAAGGTAAAATTATTCCTTAAAGATCTGGTTTTATCACACATGTTGAAAGATAATTGACTAAATTAATTTGACCTACTCCTTCTCTAAGCAATTTAAACATGACAAAATAGGCTCTAATCAGAGGATAGAATATAGTTTTTGAGAGAATTAAATCTGTGACACATTATCCCTTGCATGATCACGAGTTTCAATTAGCAAATGACTACATTTACTGATATCCATTAAGTTAACTTTGTTTAGAATGAACTTAAAAACACGTATATTAACAGGCTAAAAAATAAGAACCTTACCGATAATGTCAAATGTTACAAAAATTATATATGTTTTAATAGGTAAACTCTTCTTTGCTTCACACTCATTTCAGTTGCCTGATATTGTTTAAATAGTTCTGTAAAATGGCACTTGCTGTGATTATGTGAAGGTTTATATTATCTAATGCATTATACACTGGCCATAGAGATTTCTTGAGCATAAGGAATGAATCAATAATTTTAAATTTTTACTTGTTTAATTAATTTAAGGTTTAATTAATTTTACTTAAGGTTAATTAATTTGGCAAGTAGCCACAGTATTTCAAAGCCCAGGAATAATTACAGAGCAATTCAATTCTGCAAACGTATCTTGTAAAAAATTATTCTAATTTCCATATTTAATTTTAAAAGGAGATATATATATGAAAAATCTTCATTATAGTGCTCAAAATATTTTCTTATATTTAGTCTTTTCTCTTTTATTGCAGTCACACTTAAAAACTTCAAGAACCTTGAATAAATAATACAAAAATCACTTACCATCATCAAAGATATATCATGATATATGAGGATAAAACCTAGACTTAAAATAATCATGATGCAAATTCAAGTCAAAAAAAAGTTTCAAATCATATTTCAAGAAGAAAGAAAAGAAAAACAGCACAAAGCTTTTTGAATTAGAAAAAGTAATATGTGGCCGGTACAGTGGCTCACACCTGTATCCCAGCACTTTGGGAGGCTGAGGCAGGCAGATCACAAGGTTAATAGTTTGAGACCAGCCTGACCAGCATGGTGAAACCCCATCTCTGCTAAAAATACAAAAAAAATTAGCCAGGTGTGCTGGCATGTGCCAGCACATGATTCCAGATAGGAGGTTGAGGCAGGAGAATCACTTGAATCCAGGAGGCGGAGGTTGCAACGAGACGAGATCGTGCCACTGCACTCCAGCCTGGGTGACAGAGTGAGACTCCCTCTCAAAAAAAGAAAAAAAAAAAGAAAAAATACGGTAAAATGTGAGAAGCATAAATCGTATACATTTAAGCACTCAGTGCATCACAATAATTAAGTAAAACCAAAATGGAGAAATCCCCTATTACCTTCATTTATATGAACAGTTACCTGCATTTGTATTTTTTACACAAATTTCTCTTTTATTAAATTTAAACTATGCATTTACTGAACAATAAGAAGACAGATTTCTTTTGGAATTGTTTCAGGAAATTTTTTTGCATTAGTTTTTGTTTCCACTGATTTATTTTGTTTTTAATGGAAGTTAAGATATTAAACACTACACACTAAAAATAAAGTGCTTTAAAACTTTTCTTCAACCAATTGTAAAGTGTAAATAAGAGCATAGTAGTTTATGAGAGGTTAAAATAAAAGTAAAACATGATAATATATTTAAAGTCTATGAAAATATTAAAAATCAGAAAAGGGATGGACACAGTGACTCATGCCTATCAGCACTTTGGGAGGCTGAAGCAGGTGGATCACTTAAGGCCAGGAGTTCGAGACCAGCCTGGCCAAAATGGTGAAAACCCATCTCTACTAAAAATATAAAAATTAGACAGGCATGGTGGCACATGCCTGTAATCCTAGCTACTCAGGAGGCTAAGGCAGGAGAATCACTTGAACTCAGGAGGTGGAGGTTGCTGTGAGCTGTGATCACACCAGTGCACTCCAGCCTGAGTGACAGAGCAAGGCTCCATCTCAAGAATACATATATGACTAAAATAAATAATAAATAAATAAGAATTAGAAAAGAAGAGGCAAAACAATATAACCAAATAAGACCCTCCAGCAAGTATCTCCCCATAGAAACATCAAATTTAACAACTATCGAAGTGCCAAGATACCTTCACAAGAGCTGAAAAATCCATGAGAGAGGTCAAAGTACCTGATTTTAGCATAAACACAAGAAAAAATGCATTGAAGGGGGTAGGAAGGACAAAGGGACATTGCCATCTTTACTCCTCCCTTAACTCCAAGAAGCACAACCCAGAGAGAGACAAAACTCCCTCAGGAAGGGAGAGGGAAGTAGGTGCAGGACTCTGAAGTGGAGCCCAGTGCTAGGTCCACCAGGGTGAAACCCAGGATGAGCCCACTATTGGGCAGAATCCCACGATCTCTGGCTCCAGGCCAGGACCCACAGATAGATGGAGCCACCTAGACTTGCCTAAGTTCTAGAAGGCAACCTACCGCCCCAGGAGTATGGTCTCATGTTCCAGCTGTCACTACCCAGTGGTTTATAGCAGCCTCAGACCACAGGTGAACCTCAGTGGTAAGCAGGCCACAGCTGCCCTGGTCCCAGTGACCATGGACTTCAAGTATGGCCCAGCATTACAGTAGCGATAGTGATGATGGAAATGGATACTTAATCCATCCCTCAATCTTAGCCAGCACAGCATGGAGAGAAATGTTCTGTGCTTAAAAAAAGGAGAAGGAAGTTGACTAAAAACATCGCCTTGGAGACCGGCATCGGGCCCTTCACGATGAGACAGAGTACAGCGGAGCTCTGCAATACCCGACTCTAGGCTGTTACTGCGGATGGAGTATCTGGATCTGTCCCAGCCACAGGTAGAAATCCGTGGACCCAACTGGCAGATATCCCTCTTTAGGCCCTTCCCTAGGGAACAAAATACCAACAGTGAACCTGTGGCAGACCTCAGCTTAGGATGCCATCTAGTGCTGAATATGTGGCAACACAACAACTGCAGACTAGTAACAAAAAAGGGTCTTAGAGCATTCATTATATGGTGATGATACAGAGGCAGTGACCACAGGCTGAGAGAAAATAATCAGCCTGCTGAGAATCTCTTGAAGAACAGGCACTAAAAAGCCAGATGGCAAAGACGAGAATAAATCCCTAAGTTTTCAATATGCAGGTGTCATTGCATATCCACAAGCATCAAGAATATTTAGGAAACTGTGACCTCACCAAACAGACAAAATAAGGCCCAGGAGACTAACCCTAAAGTGATGGAGATGTGTGATCTCTCAGAGATTTCAAAATGCTTTCAAATCCTTTTCCCATTTGTCCTGAGAATACTAGCCAGTGGTACTGACGGCTGCAGGGTTTTCCCTGAGATAACTTTGCCCAGAAATATATCTCTTTTATTATTATTTTCACATCGCTGTAGTATACCAACTTTGGAAACAAAAGACACCATTTTCTTTATAGCATTCTGTTTTTAGTAGTGGCATTTTCATTTACAAAATATGGTAATTCTTGATTGCTGAAAATGTAAAATCCTAGAAAATGTAGCATTTCTATGTGTGATGCTAGCATCGTTCTCAAATATTTGTTGGCCAAAGATTTATTTGATGAATCTGTTTTTCCAAAATAGACAATTCTGACATTAGCTCTGTTTAGAAATAGCCTCAAGGACAGATTTTATATTTTATTTTCACATTGCAAATCAGTCAGATTTGCTTTAACCTCACAGAGCTGTTTATGTAAAATTAAATGAACACTGGCCGAAAACAGCATCTTTTTTTCCTCTAAACAGTAAAAGGGGTAAGAAAACTCAATATGATTCAAGAAGATGCAGAGAGAGAATTCAACAATTTATCAAAAAAAGAACTTAACAGAGAGAATGAAATAAATTTTTAAAACTCATACAGAAATCCGGGATTTGAAAATTACAATAAGCCAAATAAAAAATTTAGTAAAGGGCATCAATAGCAGAATTGATCAAGCAGAAGAAAGAATTAGTGAACTCAAGGAGAGGCTTAGTGACGAAAGAAGAGAAAAAAAGAATGAAAGAAAGAAAGTCTACAGGAATTATGGGAGAACATTAAAAGAGCAACTGTTTAGGTATTGGAGTTCAAGGGGTTCTTGAGAATGCCAAACATTAGAAGCCATATTCAAAGAGATTATAACAGAAAACTCCCTAAACTTAAGGAAATATATAATTATCCATAGACATAAAGATCAAAGATGACCAACCAGATTCAACCCAAATAAGGCTACCTTAAGAGATACCATAATCGAACTCTCAAAGCCTGGAATATTACCAGTGCATATAAATTGAACCAAAATTCAATTATCCATTACTATGGGGCAGGGACTAAACAAAACAAATGTAACAGGCATGTTCTTTTCCGTTCAGGGTCTTCCATTTTTTGTGGATGAGACATTAATGTAATATGGTGGAATCAATATGACAATATATTTTACACAGTTCTACAGAGGTACCAAGATGACTCACCTAATATGAACAGGCATGTTAAAAAAGGTTTGTTCCAAGATATATTTGCACTGACTGAAAAATATCATGTAGGAATTAGCCAGTTAGGGACCCAATAAGAAAGGCACACATGTCTGTACTAAGAAAAGATTAAAGGGAGACAGAAGGAAAAGGACAAAATAGGGAACGAAATCAGTTTAGTTTTAGACAACATGTCACAGAGGATCACAATGTGAAAATGTAGTGAGGAGTGAAGAAATTGTTAGGGGACTGATGGGTCACCGTGAGGAGTTTTTATCTTATCCTAAGCCAAGATAAGGAGTCACTGTGATGCTTCTGGTTGTCTGTGATCAAAGTAACTGACAGCAAAATCCATGATGCCTAAGTAGATGAGGTAAAAATGAAGTAAATTATGATGACACTTCAGAAATACAGTTCTGGCATGAACAGTTAATGAGGAAGAGAGCACTCGGATCTAAGTCATCATAGCCACAAAATGGAGTAGGGAAACTGTTGCAAGACAGAATATGAAAAGCTAGAATGAGTTTCTTTTACTATCTAAATGACTTTTGTGAAGGAACTAGGACAAAAATGGAATTTATGTTGGTTCTAAAAGATTAAAGGCTTATGAGTCATATCATCTTATGTTTTACAAAGTTTTGCTTTGTCTTATATTTTTGTTCTGTTATTTAATTTGGAATATAATAAGTGTGGTAGATAACAGTCCTTTCATCTTTTCTCACTTTTCGAGTAAGAGTTATTATTATTATTTTCTTTCTTATTACATTATGGATTAAGCTATGTCCTTGACAATATGCATACTGAGGTATGTGTATCCAGCAAGTGACAGTTTTAATACTGAATAAGTATTATATGTCAGAAAATGATAAAATAACTCAAAATGAATTTAAGATCAATGAGCAAAATAACCCCATGGGGGAAAAAAACGCATTGAAACATGAATAGTGTCATAATTTAAATTGTATTTATCTAATCAGCCTACTAGTGCCACTGCTGTGTATTGTAATATGTGGTTTGCTATACGATTTTGATAAGAGAAGCAGACAGTGAACTAGAGTGAATGATGTTATATGGAGCATTTAGGCTACATAAACCATTTTTATTGTTTGTTGTTTAGTGCTTGTCCATTCTGGTATCGCCTAGTCTCATGATGCAATTATGCATAATATTCTTAATTTCCTCAACATTCACTGCTATAATATTCTTGTTGTTACTGTTTTACTCCTGATGCTTCAGGGAGTTTATAATGATTGATGAGCAGCAATGGGATTGCGAGTATAATACACTTGTAAAATCACTTTGAGATCTCAGTCCACTCATCTGTAGTGTGAGGAGTTTGGGCTCATTGATCTAAAATGTTTTCATTTTAATTGCTATATATATTTAAGAATCTTTCAGAGCCTTTATTCATCTATTCATTTTGTGTTTATCTCATATTCTTTGCTCGAAGTATATATTCTTAAGATGCGAAAAAGCCCCGGGCACGGTGGCTCACGCCTGTAATCCCAGCACTTTGGGAGGCTGAGGCAGGTGGATCACGAGGTCAAGAGATCGAGACCATCCTGGTCAACATGGTGAATCCCCGTCTCTACTAAAAACTACAGAAAATTAGCTGGGCATGGTGGTGCGTGCCTGTAATCCCAGCTACTCAGGAGGCTGAGGCAGGAGAATTGCCTGAACCCAGGAGGCGGAGGTTGCGGTGAGCCGAGATCGCGCCATTGCACTCCAGCCTGGGTAACAAGAGCGAAACTCCGTCTCAAAAAAAAAAAAAAAAAACACGTGAAAAAGCCATTCTATTTTTATATTTAGGTTTGTTCTGCATTTTTCTTACATCCGTTGCTAGAAAAAATCAAATTTAGTCTATCTAAATTTGGTTGATTATAGCATTTCAAAAAATTTAGGATGTACTTATATATTTATATGAAATAAAATTATAGCCTAATTTCATTTTTCTTGAAAGTTTTGAAAAATTATATTTACTGTTTATATTTCTGGAAATTTGCTAACTTTCAGTAATTATGTGTTATAATTAAATAGTTTAATAATAAAATATAATGAGAAAAATAGAGACAATGAAAGTACAATACTGATAATAGGGTAAATAATACATATAGAAATTATATCTATAAAAATATATAATTATACAAATATAAATTATATACAGCTTCTGTATGTATTGACTATGCAACTCCCAGTATACACACACACACACACATATATGTATATATGTGTGTGTGTGTGTATATGTATTTGCTATAGTTAAAAGCAAGCCAGTTTTAAAATTTACATTAAAAATATATATCTATATACGTATACTATATGTGAATATATTCTCTGCACTGTCTTTAAACATTGCTACATGCCATTTTTGCCTGTGACTTTCCAAATTTCAAGTAAAAATATGGCTGGCATTTAAATAGTTAATACTTGCTATATTTGTTATAATACAAAGGAAGTTATTCACTCATTGACAATTCACAGGCAGTGGTCTGCATATCGAAATGAGGGGATAGTATTGTAACAAGTATTGGTTATACTTTATTTGTAGAACCCACAAATTTTATCATTGGCTTGTTTTTAATTATAACAAAAATAAATATATTTTTCTATGTGGTGGTATATACATGTGTTATTAGAACATGAGCAAATTATAAAAACAAAGAATTTTATATTAATATATATATATTTGCATTTATTACTTTTGTATTGCTCATTTAAAAAATCTAGTTACATATTTAGTCTTTAATATAAAACATCCTCATCTGAATTCTTGAAGTATATTAAAAATTTATTAGAATGTATCTTGACTATAACTTAAAGAGAATAATTTGAATAAAATAATTAAAATATAATACATATTTTATTTCAAATTATTAAGTATATATCTTAAGTGCAGTTTTAGACTTGCAGAATTGATTACCTGTAAATAGAAAATAGAAGAGTAGAATAGAAAAGAATATATAAAACAATAATAATGACAAAATCCATTTCTATGTCATTAAACACAATTATAAGCATTTCACTCTTGTATACTTTCTATGATACAGTCACAGATTTTGCAATTTCTTTTCATAAATGTGGGAATTAATCTGCATTAGAGAACAGTTTAAAGTTTTATCACAGCATTATATTGTAAGCACTTTCACGCCTCAATTATTTGAGATTATTATTTTAATGGCTCAAATATATTTTATAACAATACGTTAATTTATTAAATAATTCAACTGCTCTTAAATATTAAGAAATTTACACTTTTTATATTAGAAGCAGTGCTAATATAAACATTCTCATGCTGTAATCATTGTGTAAACCTCTAATTCCTTAACATAAATTTGCAGAGACAGAGTCATATCAATTTACTTGCCTTCATATTATTTTTAATTATTTCTAAACTAGGCATTGCATCAGAAATATATGCAGCCCTCTGAAGAAAATTCTGAGCCTCTGTGTATTTGCATAACTCACAAGGTGACCATGTATAACTGCTGGGTAAACTGCACATTCAGCTTTCAACTTTCAAGTGATTTATGTGACCCAGATTGCCGTTGGGTCATCTCTATGTCACAGAAATTTCTATGATAGTGTGGAGGGTTCTTTTAGCCAAAATTTCTGGAGGACAAAATGCTATTACATGATGCTGTCAACTTCACCATCCCCAGTGAGTATACAGATGAGATATGAAGAAGAAGTCATCTGACTGGGGCCACTACTGTGGAGTCAGCCCAGGTTTGACTGGGTCAATAGTCTGCATATGCTTTTGCTTGACGTCATTTCAATAATTTTGAGAAAGAATGTGTGTTTTCACATCTGTTTGTCATTTAAATATTGATTTATAATGTAATAAGCCTTTGTTAAGAAAGGGAGAAAAATTTTAAACACCATATAAGGTAAAATAAGGATTGACTGTAAATGGAATAAATATTTGAGGACATAATTTCATGAAAGGCCTTAATTTCTTATTAAAATAAAAATTAAGTCCAGGCGTGGTGATTTACACCTATAATCCCAGCACTTTGGGAGGCTGAGGCGGGTGGATCACCTGAGGTTAGAAGTTGGACCAGCCTGGCCAACATGGTGAAACTCTGTATCTACTAATAATAAAACATTAGCCGAGCATGGTGACCCATGCCTGTAATCCTAGCCATTGAGAAGGCTGAGGCAGGAGAATCACTGGAACCTGGGAGGTGGAGGTTGCAGTGAGCTGAGATTGTGCCACTGTGCTCCAGCCTGGGTGACACAAATTGAAAGCTGAATGTGCAATTTTTTTCAGACTCCATCACACACAAAAAAATAAATCTAAAGGATATGTACAAATTTTATACATAAGGTTTTTTTTCAATGTATTTTGAGAAAGGTGATAGTCCTGAGAAATATTCCAGTTACATTTTAAAATGAACTAATATGGCTTCAATGTTTCTAAATCTAGACCATCTCAACATGGCCCAAGCTTCAGGCTAAACAGAAATAAGTATAAAACAACATTTCAAATTATCCCTTTGCTTATTGCCTGAAGGGTTTTAATATCTCTGGGCATTATATTAGCTAATATTGGGTTACATGAAGACTATAACTTCCTTCCTTAAAATGGGAAATATGTGAGTGTATATACTATACCGCACAAACAAATCATGTATAGGAGTTGATTATAATAAATGAAATCTTAAAAGGATCTGTGAATAATGTTCTTTAGAAATTTCTTTACATTATTTAGGATTATCTATAATTCAGCCTAAAAACTTTAGATGAGAATCATTTTGATTTTGATTGAGTCTTATAAAGTGTTAAATGTGAGTGTTAATATATAATAGAATTATCTCCATGAAGACTTGTAGATAGTTTCATATCCAGCAAGATCAAGAAAAAAATGTTGTGAACAAGGTGTCCATTTGACCAACAGGAGATATTTAGGAATACTGCTTCACTGGAGGTGGTTTCTGGAATTACAATTTTGACTTAGGTTTTGGAGCAAGCCTGAGACTCCTGCTCCTTTTACAAGACAGCTTTTCCTCTAACTTCCTATATGTTTCTCCAATATATAGAAAGATTTTTCCTAGTTTTGTTCTGGGGATGAAACAGACAGATTGACCTCCTTGTCTGGGGTTTTATATCCTGACTGCTCTGCAAACACTCTACTTCCTTGTCCCGTTCTAAAACCTCAACTGTCCAAGTGAAGTTCTTGATCCATATCTACTATAAAGCAGTTGTGCTTTGTAGAAACAACTGAGCAACTGCTGCTAAAAGCCTCAATCTCAGTTTTACATCTCATTTAATGAATCTTACCTTGAAAAGCCAAAGTTATACTTTTCCATGTTCATTTTTCTTAAATATGGGGTGACCTAATTTCCATGGGCCATTGAAAAACTTTCCATATATTGCAAGCATTTACTCACTTACCAATGCCTTAAATTTTTTTTTTTTTTTTTTTTTTTTTTTTTTTTTTTTTTTTTGACAGAGTCTTGTTCTGTTGCTTGGCACCAGGCTGGAGTGCAGTGGTGCAGTCTCGGCTCACTGCAATCTCTGCCTCCTGGGTTCAAGCAATTCTCCTGACTTAGCCTTCTGAGTAGCTGGGATTACAGTCGCACGCCACCACACCAGCTAATTTTTGTATTTTTTTTTTTAGTAGAGACGGTGTTTCACCATGTTGGCCAGGATGGTCTCGATCTCTTGACCTTGTGATCCGCCTGCCTCAGCCTCCCAAAGTGCTAGGATTACAGGCATAAGCCACAGCGCCTGGCTTAAACTCACTCTTAATGGAGTTATTTGGATTTGAAAAATGAATTTTTACTTTGTTTTGGAGTCTTCTTAAATAGTGAAATCCCAATTTAGTGTTCATGACATTGTTTCCAGGATAAAAGTAACGGTGGCAGTATTATAACTTAAATGAAATTCTAGACATGCAAAGCTTGAAAACACAGACGATTGGTATAAGCTTTTTAACCGTGAACTAAAATAATACCGTTATATAAAGATCGGTGGAAACTATTGAAATAGGGGCTTCAGTTGACAATTCCTGACGTTAAAAAGGAAATGTGTGGCTAGGTGCTGTGGCTCATGCCTGTAATCCCAGCACTTTGGGAGGCTAAGGTGGGAGGATCACTTGAGGTTGGGAGTTTGAGACCAGCCTGACCAACATGGAGAAACCCCATCTCTACTAAAAATAGAAAATTAGCTGGGCATGGCAGGGTGTGGTGGCTCACGCCTGTAATCCCAGTGCTTTCAGAGGGGAGGTAGGCAGATCAGGAGGTCAGGAGATCGAGACCATCCTGGCTAACACGGTGAAACTGTCTCTGCTAAAAATGCAAAAAATTAGCCAGGTGTGGTGGCAGATGCCTGTAGTTCCAGCTACTTGGGAGGCTGAGGCAGGAGAACTGCTTGAACCCAGGAGGCAGAGGTTGCACCGAGCCGAGTCGTGCCACTGCACTCCAGCCTGGCAACAAAGTAAGACTCTGTCTCAAAAAAAAAAAAAAAAAGTTGGGCATGGTGGCGCATGCCTGTAATCCCAGCTACTCGGAAGGCTGAGGCAGGAGAATTGCTTGAACTCAGGAGCGGAGGTTGTGATGAGCTGAGATTATGCCATTGCACTCCAGCCTGGGCAACAAGAGCGAAACTCTGTCTTACAAAAGAAAAAGATGTGTATTCTTTAAATGCAAGGTAACATTATGGATTATTTCCATTTAATTTGTAATATTTCTAATGATAATCATAAGTAGGTAGGGAAGGGTTGGTATTATGAGAAAGGAGAGGGGGAGATAAACATCTAAGTGAAACTACTAAGGGCATACTGGATATTGAAATTCGTTACTTTCAAATATTGTCATAAAACTTTGAGAAAGCAACATTGTACCATAATTTTATTTGTCTTCTTTTGTTTTACTCATTAAAATAAAGCAGTAAAAGAAGAGAATATAAACATTGTGGATAACTTTTTAAAAGTAATGTTTTTTTCTTTTCTAAAGGTAGATATTTTGTTTCTGAGCTTGAATTCTAATCAAATAATGCTAATTTTTGACAAAATTAAGCCCCATTATATAATTACCTTCATTTATAAATCAATAATACATTTACTATTCCCTTCCCAAAAGAACCATGCCCTTGCAGCATCAGGAACTAGCCATGTGTGTTTTGGGTTCTGCCTGGTGCTCATTTGCTAGACTCTCCGTTCCTTTAAGGACCTCTTTCCCCTGGTCCAGCATTGAGCCTCTGCTTCCTTCCAGGTCTTTCCAGGCCAGGTACTTGCTTGCTCTCTCCTTTCTCTTCTCTTTTTTCTCTCTCCCTTTCTCTTCTCTTTCCCCTTTTTCTTCTCTCCCATTGATCTCAAGGTAACATACAGTCCATTTGTTACTCCTCTTATTTTTATTTTATTTTTTTAAGACAGAGTCTTGCTCTATTGTCCCGGGTAGAGTGGCGCGTATCTGGGCTCACTGCAACCTCCACCTCCTGGGTTCAAGCAATTCTCCTGCCTCAGCCTCACTAGTAGCTGGGATTACAGGTGTGTGCCACCATGCCAGGCTAATTTTTGTATTTTTAGTAGAGATGGGGTTTCCCCTTGTTGGCCAAGCTGGTCTTGAACTCCTGGCCTCTGGTGATCCGCCCACTTTGGCCTCCCAATGTGCTTGGATTACAGGTTTGTACCATTGTACCCGACCTTAAAGTTATTTTAAATCCAGACCTTTATCTGAAATTGCAGAGTGCAAGATGTTTGTTCTCCATTTAAGTGGGACCCTCAAATGTCAGAAGGGCTACTTAGCAATGCTGTTGGGAATGACTGATGTTTGGAAGTGGCTATATACTTTCAGACTCATCCATGCAGCATTTGTGAACTCTAGTAATTACAGAATACTAGTGCATATCCTGCCTATGGTTCAGATCTGTGGGTAAGATTTGATCTGGCCATCCTTTCATTACACTTAGAGATGCACCCCCCACCCCATGGCTATGACAGGTCTTCTGCAGTGACAAATGCTCAGCACCACATGGATGGGCATAAACTCACCTACCCACTTTCAAACATCAGTCTTTCCCCACAGCATGGCTTTTTGTAGCTATGATACCAGTATCAAAATTTTTCTCTAAGGCTGGGCACAGTGGATCATGCCTATTATCCCAACACTTTGGGAGGCCGAGGCAGGTGGATCATGAGGTCAAGAAATTGAGACCATCCGGTCAACATGGTGAAACCTCCTCTCTACTAAAAATGCAAAAATTAGCTGGGCATGGTGGCGCACGCCTGTAGTCCTAGCTACTCGGGAGGCTGAGGCAGGAGAATTGCTTGAACCCGGAAGGTGGAGGTTGCAGTGAGTCAAGATCGCACCATTGNTTTTTTTGAGACAGAGTCTTACTCTGTTCCCCAGGCTGGAGTACAGTGGTGTGATATTGGCTCACTGCAAACTCTGCCTTCCAGGTTCAAGCGATTCTCCTGACTTAGCCTCTCGAGTATCTGGGACTACAGGCTCCTACCACCACACTCGGCTAATTTTTGTATTTTTTGTAGAGACAGGGTTTCATCATGTTGGCCAGGTTGGTCTCGAACTCTTGAGCTCAAGCGATCTTCCTGCCTGAGCCTCCCAAAGTGCTGGGATTACAGGTGTAAGCCACACGCCCAGCCATTAAATGAAATTTTTTATAGCTGAGTTATAAAAATTCCATATATGGTGATTATACAATGAACTTTTCCCAAGACGATCTCAAATTACACTCTTGTCCTTAATAACCACCAGCGTTCCGGTAAAATTGTGGCTGGCTCTTCAGAAGTAAAAGTCCTGACTTGTAGCACTTAAAAATTTTGTGGTGTAAATGACTCCACTTTGGCCGATTTCAAGCTACTAAGACATGATTGAATCTGGAGTTATCAGTGAAAGCACACAGTAATCTCCTGCAAGCCTCCAGGAAGATGCTCTTGCACACTGCTGTGTGGTACCTCCTTGCAAACTTAAACACATCCTGGTTTGTAGAATACATTATGTTCATTGTAATTTTAAGCCATTGGCTGTCTGAGATTATTAGGACTCTAAGTTTACTTGAAAATTCATAATATTGGTGAACAGCTTGTTATAATCTCTATTTTGACGTGTGAGATAGAAAACCTAAAATTTAACTAAAATTTTACATTTGAATTGTAATTTCCTGAACTGTAACTTAGGGTCCAATGTAAAAAATTTTATGTCAGAAATCATGAGTTAACTCTTAGATGGAGATGATAGAAAACTATTTTCATTTCCTATATAAACTCAAATATGTCAGTGTGAAGGTCAAACTAAAAATAAATTAACTTACATTAAAATAAAGTAAAATTTCTTAATAAAAACTAAGAAATTTTGTACAAAATTTGGATCACCTAAGTCTCATCATGAGCTTTTCCTCAATGGCAATAATTCACTAAAGGCTTTATTTTAAATGATTAGAAAATTATAAAAATATTTAATAATTCAAATTAAAATAATAGAAAATGTATTTTTATGTGCATCAGTCTCTTTAGAGCTTAGTCTTAGGCTCAATGCTGCTATGTTAATAACAACAAATTTCATTGCACTTTGAAAATGACTGAATATTTCCTTCCTTTATAGTCTGGCAAAATGCCTCTAGGTTTGAAATGTGAACAAAGCTCTCTCTTTCTGAAATGACTGTTAGCTGCCACACATTTCTCCCACACAAAGATCCCTCAGATGGACAAACAATTCAAGTCCTCACAGTCTCCATAAACTTGCAAAGAAAGTAGATCTCATTCAATCTTCTGGTGAATTTTCCAATCCTCACAAAGACATTTAAATTTAGATTTTTATTATTATCAAGCAAAATGTTTAACTACACTACTATACTACCCTAAAGTTTTATGATTAACAATTGAAAATTTTTGCATATTATATTTTAAATCTCTAACAAGAAAATCCAGAGGTCTTGGATAACATACATGTAAGTCACTATCACATTGTGTTTGCTAAACTCCTTCAATACTCAACCTTAACCAAATAAAGAAACACAGCCAACATCAAATGCAGTCTGGATACTAAGTGTAAAAACTAATGAGCATTATAATACCCTTTTAAGACATGCATAACAAAACATTTTCTATTTTATCGCAACTCAAAATCATAGCGACTTCAACACCCTAGTATCTTAGAAGTCTAAAAGAGATAAGAAATATTTATGTTGTTTTACAAGAAAAATTGAACTATTTTTAGCAAACATACCTGCAAATTTCCAATAAGCAAACATTCAGACAAAAGGTCTTCTTCCCCCCATGGTATTTGTTAGAAATAAGCTTCAGGGTAAAATTCTTCAGGCTATTTTTTTTTTTCAAATCCCCTCCTCTCTATATATATATTCTAATATTTTTAATATTTACATGTTTTCTTGAAGTTTCATTTGTATACATTAGAGTTTTGAGTACACTATTTCTTATGCTATTGTTGTTGCTGCTGTTTCTAACAGTAATGAAGTAAACCACATTCCAAATATTTGACAAAAGAAAGTAAAGTATTAAACATAATAGAAGGCATATTCTGACCTCATTTGTGGAGTTGGCTAGAAATTTCAAGTGAATTCAATATCTGACAATCTTTTAGCACTCTTAAGTTTTGTTATAACTCTACAGTCATTAAGGAGACAGTTGGTCCATAAATATTTCACCTTACTGAGCTGTGTACAAGTTGTTGGTTTAAATTCAGATAGGATTTAACAAGAATCGTCTGATAAAGCCAAATAGCACTTGATTTCAGAGCACAAGTTTAGGTTATAAAGAATGAAAATCTCTGTGTTATGATGCTGTATTATTATTTTTGTAATGCTACAAGGATTTAATATAGTCTTCACTTAGTTTCTAATCATGTCATTATATATCTCCTTCAAAATGTACCCCAAATATGAGCTTATTGTAAGTGATGTTCATCTGGCGGGTCCCTAAAGATTTGTTTAGACAACCTCAAGTATGTCCTTTCTCCATACATTTTCTCACAAAATTTACTGCTTATAATTTTGTATTCATGCTTCTCAGGCATTGAAATAAGAAACACTACTATCAAAATTATTAAAGCCATAATGTAGCTCTCATAATAATAGTAGTGATAATTAAAATACTGTAGTCTAAGCATTATATAAAATAAAAATTGTGGCCCTACATTTATTTGTTCCCTAGGATTTTGGCAAACTCAGGTTTGCTGATTCATTAACATGTTTTAAACAAGTGAAATAATACACCCAAGAAATATTATTCACCTGATACTCAGAGTTTTAGAATTTGGTATCAGACATCACAGATCAGTGAGTTGAGTCTTTTATGTACATATAAGAACACAGAACATAGGGTGATGAAAACATGTGCCCATAGTTATGCAGGTCAGAGCTGAAAGCTAGGTCTCCTGACAGTCAAATTTTGGTTAAGTAACCAAGGTCAAAGTGCAAGTTTTCTAATCAGTATGGAAACCAAATGTAAACTCATAAGGCTACATTAGACTTCAAGTTGGAATTCCTCCATCACCTATTCTCTCGTTATGATGACTTCTTCCCTATCTCTTTTGATAAAACCTTATGAAAGCCTTGAGTTTTCAGCATATTCTCAGAAAATGGAAAGTTCTCTTTGTAATAATTCATGTATTTAATCTAATGGACAATCCAAAGGCTTCAAATTGCCCCTCCCCCATGGCTGGGGCCTGCTGACATTAGCTGTTTTCATGCGTCAAGAGGAGGCATATTACCTTTCTCTCTTTGATCACTCAGCACCACAACTCTTCCTTTTCCTTCTCTGCCATATCAGATGAATCATGGTTTAGGGAAAACATAAAAGGAAAGGGAGTATTCTTACCCCAGTAATACTGTCCTGAGCTAGTATTAGCACTACACCAGATACTTACAGGCAACTCTCTCTCTTCTTTCCTGGCATGCTTCTTTCCTTGATTCACTGATGACAATAGCCAACTGCTGGAAATCCCTGCCCTGCCAAGTTCTTTGTGCAATGGAATCTTTCTATTGCTGCTGGTGGCTGAAGGCTGGTTTCATGTCCCTGGGGCCACCCCAGTAGGAGTTGCTTTACTCCTAATGACAGCCCACTTAAATGGAAGACAGATCCAGGGGAAACACAGCATATTCTGTGAGCTAAACTCTTGGAGTAAAAGCCAGACCAATGTGTCAAAACCTTTTAAATCTCTCAGGCTAAGTCAAACATTGGTCCACTATGTCTCCCAAGTCCGAGGGGACATGTATCCTATTCTCCAACTAAAGCCATTGATGCTACTCCACCTGTGCTACAGGTGGACATGCTTCTTCCTTGGGGGACAGCAGGGGACACATATGTGAAATGATCTCTCTAAAAATTCTCTAAAATTCCTTTACATGAGTGTGCTTAATCTGGGTGGGCACTGAAGGTAGTATAAATTATTTTCTGATGCTTCTTTTGCAAGCTATAAATGGCAGTTTCACATCTTACTTTGGAATGTGGTGTGTTCTCACTTGAGCCTTAACTGAAACTGATTAACTGATTGCATTGACTCATCATGTCACAGCTTCTTTGGAAACTTACAGCATTCACTTTTACATTCTTATTGCTCAGTACGGTGATTCAAACAGAGCAGACATTCAGTAGCAGGGTTTTACTGCATGGCTGAAGTGATTGTTAATTTATATCCTGCGCCACGTGCTCTGCAAGGAAAAGATCTAAGTGGCCCTTGATTTATTTCTCTCCCATGGCTTCACCAACAAAAATTACATCAACTGTTAATAAATCCACATTTTTTCTCTCACTGGCCTCTGCTCTTTCCACGTATTCTTTTATATCCACCAGCTTGGATCAGGTGCTCACTTCTCACTTGGACTGTTCTAAAACACTCTCAACTATTTCCTTATCATACTCTCTTTTCTTTCTAATTAGTATTTTATACTGTCTTCAAGTCTATTATTCTAAAAATTCAAATTTGATCCTTTCATTCTATGCTATGACTCTGATTTCTGTTTAACTGAGGCAGGAAAATAGGGTCTGGATGCAGGGAACATAAGGCCAACTCACACTTCAGCTATGACAGGAAATAACCTCTCTATAGGGTGTACACTGAGTAAGTGACTTTGAAACTTCATCTTTTTCATTTGCATAGGGCTTATACCAAGTAACCAATGGAAACCCCTAGAGGATATTAAAACCCTCACAATTTCTGTAACAGGGTCCCTGCGCCCCGATGCTTGGGCTTGCTCCCACACTGTGGAGAGTACTTTCATTTTCAATAAAAATATTTTAATTCCTTTCTTGCTTTGTGCATTTTGTCCAATTCTTTGTTCAAGACCCCAATAACCTGGACACCCTCCACCAGTAACATAACTATTTATGGTTTCCTCTCACATATTAAAAAGAGTCTAAATTTCCCAAAATAACACAACTGACTTTTTCAATATGGCACCTGCCTGTCCCCCCATTACTGTTTTCTATCTTTTCTCATTTTTATCCTCGTAAAGTTCAATGATGTTCAACCATGAAGAGATTGTTAATTGAGTCATGTTCTTTCATAAGTTTCATCTTTTGCAATTCTGTTACATATGCCTCTTTCTTCTTTGTCTGGTGAACTTTGAATGCCAGTTCAAATTATATTTTTACAACTCTACTCAGAAATAGTCACTTCTTCATTTCTGCTAATTCTAGACCAATGGTGCTCCTAACACATAAATCATTCTGTGTTATTTGTTTACATATCTGTCTTTTCAAGTAGACTTAAGGGTAACCTTTTTATTATAATCAATTAATACATGAATAATTGCAAAGTCAATGAAGTGAAAGTTACTATTGCTGGTAAGCTACTGGTAAGAAAAAAGCATCACAAGTGTTGGGGTATAGAGAATGATACCCTGAATAATGGTGTTCTGGCATGCTGAGCATCTTGAATTAAAATAAATTGGGAAGACGTAGAAGCTGCCTAACTTTCTAATCTTCTCTTGTTTCTTTACCCGCCCTCCACCCCAAGTGCAGGGAGGAAATTTCTCTGGAATTTCCTGATCTGAGGAAAAAAACTTCTTTCCAGAAAAATGCAATTGTCTTAAAATTCCCTCCTTAGGAATGTAAGCAAGTAGCCAGGAAAGATTAACCACAAGAGGAAAATAAAAGAGACAGAGACTAGAAGTCATCACCATGTCCAGACACAATTTTTATCTACTCTTTTGAGGGCAGCACAAAAAGATTACCTATGAGAATTCATCTGCCTAGTAAGACTACTTTTGTTCACAGTGCAGTTCCAACTCTCACCTTTCCATAACTTTTCAGTCCCATTGAGTTTCCCAAAATAATCATTTTCAAACGATTGTCTGGTTTTGCGAGCTCATTTATTTTCCCTAAAAATTAAAAAAAAAAAATTACCAACAGCCCTACACTTTCTTTCCCCACTGTAAGGTATTTAAGTTTCAGCTATCTGGCCCCTCTTTGAGTGTCATATTTGTGAGACCTCTATGTCCATGTACATATAAATTTGTATACCTTTTTCTCCTATATATCTATTACATAACATTTATTTTAAAACCATATTATATGTTATAGTCACAACATCCTTGTGATCTACTTATCCTTACTGAGCCCTCCAAATAATTTAATCAAATTACAGCAAGCAAAGTGACCTCAATGGAAAAAGTATGCAGAGAAGCCATGTTGTGAGATCATGAGTATATAAGATTATCCTGCCCAACTACTCAAAGTTATTGTGCAACTCATTTCAAGTTGAAAAAAGTCTTAAAAGAAGATAAAAGATTGTGAAATATAACAGACCTCATAGGCTTATATGTTCTCTATATTGCTATTTACCAAGCTATGTATATTCTGCCAGTCAAATTGTCATTGGTTTGATATAATCTTACCAGTATCTAACTGAATATGCTTCTAAGTATCATACCAAACCCTTATGTTAATAATGGTAGCAGCACTTCATTAAGACCTCATAAAAAGAGGCTTGTATACATCAATGATCTACCTCTACATTGGACTTTGTGTTTGTGATGTGATCACAACATGCACAAAAACATGAGAAATAGGTTTAATAATTTACAAGGTAGTTTTAAATGGTCATCCCACAAAATGCATGGGAATTGCTTTCGTAAATGCCTAAAAGTCCATCTATCTCTGCAAATAAATTTATGTGTTAAATGGCCCTGGTTCCCAGTCTAGGCATCATGAGTAAACATCTCTGCTAAATAAAATAATATAAGAAGAAGATATTGTGCCACTTCTCTTGCTATATAATCTTATTTACCATCTTAGGTTGACTTCCTTAGAAATCAGAGCCTGAGATAAAAGCTATATGCTAACACTTTATTAAGAAGCTCAATAAGTCCCTAGGGAGGAAAGGAGAAAAGCAGAGTTTACCTTTGGTTTTCTTTGAGAATTTAGATAAAAAAATTCTTAAAACATAACACTGCCAAACATTAAGTGATTTATTGTTCATACATATATGCTGCATTAACAATAAATGAAACTATAGATAGCCAGCTGCTTAAAAGCTAAAATATACTGAATTACAGGTTACCACAAAAACAGGCATGCACATTTTGAACTCTTTAGAGGAAACTACCGTTTTTTCCCTGGATACACTTAAAAAACAAACAAACAAACAAAAAAAACTCCTAATAAAGATAACAAGCATAAAGTGGTAGGAGGTTGGACTGGATGACTTCATAAATAGCTATTATCTCTTCACAATAAAAATAAATTGTGAATATACTTTATTAATGAAAACAACAAAAAAGTGAAGATGCACTCAGAATCCATAACTGTAATGTATGTTAACAAAGCACAGTGATGGATATAGCTTCATTCACTGCACAGCTTTGGTCAGGTTAAAGCCATGTAGATTGTCTCAAATAGACTATACTTGAAAGCCAGTCCTAGCATCTACAAAGTAGATTCACAGCCTCAATAACATTCATTTAGATATTTAACAACTAAATTTTCAGAAAATACTCTGTTACTTATAATCTGGATCCTCATGCTTCATGCTACATTTTTTTTTTTCTATTTAGTCCTTAAAGAAAACTAAAAATAGGCCACTGTGAAAACTCATCCTTTAACTTAACTGTTCACTAATACCTTGATCTTGGTCTAGATGTCACAGGTGCAAATAGAAGTTATTCAGCTCAGGGGCTTCGCTAAACTCATTTTTATTTCATCACTGTCTTTTGAATGGTAGGAGTCAAATATAAACTTCTTTCTGAATCATACGATTTGGGATTTTGTTGAAATGGCATTAAGTTTGAATTATGAGTAAAAATAATCAAATATACTTTTATAGTATAGGCAGAAGACTGTACACAATCTTTCATCACTGTCAATTATATTGACATAACAGTATTGATGATAACTAGGATTGTTCTCTTTTGAATCCATATAAATACAAATGGTCTGTTAATTCTGACATGACAGAGGAGAAAAATATGATATTCACAATTTCACACTTTCAAATAGAGGTTGTAATATAAATTTAGTTAATGTGATATCTATTACAGAAGAGTAAGAGAGAATCAGAATGATTGTTTATAACCCCAAGGTAGGTTTTTATTTCTTTATCTAATACTCCCAAGTCCTACTTTTTAAAAGGAAGAAATATTGCTATTATTAATTTTTAAGGTTCTGGACTAAATGCAATTTTTAAATTAATCTTATATCCATATAAAATATGACTCAAAGAAGATATTGCTTTGACTTTGACTTTGTTTTAGTGCTATTGTTCCCAAGCCCTTAAATCTGAAATCTCTGATGATGTGTTAATGGCCGTTAGATTTTATATACCATCTTTCTCAATATTAACAAATAGCAGTACTAATGATTAATATTACTACTGGTTACCTTGTGGTCAGAAAAATAATTTTTGGAAAATTGACTTTGAACATCTTTCAAACAAGGAAATTTTTGTTCTTATATTTTGTTGCTATTAGCTTGACTCTTTCTTTAGAGCTTTTTAACTATAGTTATTTTCTTTTTGAATAAACTTATATGAGAGATGGTTTTACTGTACTACTATTGTATATATTCAGGAAGAACTGGAAACTAGAGAGGGAGAAAGTTCATAGGAAACAAGAAGATCATCAAACAACCTGGTGAATAAAAGTGTTTTTTTCTAATTCAATAACCATATACTTTCTGAAGTGAGGTTGATAGCATTTCAGATTAGACAAAAAATTTTTCTCTGCTTATCTGTATACTTCATCACAAGTATAAAGAGTGACCCCTAGCTCTAGAATTTTATAAAATGAATTAACTCAAGATACTAATTTAGACAACAACTGAGACTTAGTTTCTACTCTGTATAATTGTCATTAAATATACACCTCAGTCATTTTAATAAATGAAATAATAAGTTTACATAATATTAGTATGATTTGGTTCATGATTATGTGCTAGGCAATAGATCAAGGCACTAGATTTTTATTTTTAAAAATCTAGTGTGAAAACTATCACTATTAGCTCCATTCTCTACTACTGTGCTCAATTTTCCATGTCATTCTAATTTTATGCAACATTTGTGTCTCCTAAGGTAGTAATTCTCAACTTTTTTATATCATAAATCTTTGAGAATCCGATGAAAATTATCACTATCCAAAAATTCAAATTGAATATACATGCAAATTTTGCATGCAATTTTAAAAAGTTTGGGGGCTTAAATTTATAGACCATCTAGTGATCCATAAAATCTAAACTAAGAATTCACATGCTATGTAAATGGAAATAAGATGACCTTGTCAAATTCTGTTAATACAAATATACATCAAAAAGGCATTGTTTCTGAATTTAAAATATTTAATCTGAGAGAACAACAAGGAATATTTATATCAATCCAAAACATATAGAGGGGCCTGTGATATTATAACTTATTGTAATAAATATAAGTACACATAAGAAATATGTGTATGTATATTGGGATGTCTTGGAGACATAACAGATGTTTGTCAAAGAATCATATTGTTCTTTTTTTTTTTTTTTTTGTATCTAAAACTCACTGTGCCTCAAACCATAATTATTTTTCACATCTTTTTTACACTCTATTTTCTATTTAAATGAACAACATCAATCTCCTTTTACAACACTGATCTTACTAAATGTGTTCAGTTTAGTTTATATCCAACCAGTTATCAAACCATATTGGCTCTAGTTAAAAGAAATAAACTGAATCTTTCTATTTCCTTTATACCCTCAAACAAGGAATTTAACAAAAGTGACTGCTCATCCACTATGTAAAAAATCAAATAAAACTTTTTATGCCCTAAACATTATCAAGAATATTGTTTTTTTCTTTTCCTTAATTGAGTAATCCTTAAGAGTACTGATCCCTCTGTATCAATCTCTAAAGGCTATTATCAAAAGCTGTTGTTTCTCAGAGTCAGAAGGTATATCATATTATATATCTTCACTCCATACTCACATTACCATTTCTCTGTATGCTAAAAATCCCCTTTTTAAAAATAATCTTATCATCAATTTATTCTATCATCTTCCTAACCTCAGTTATGGGAATAACTATTTCTTCATCCTTCCCACTGTGCTTCCTTTGCGTGCGTGCGTGCGTGAACACACACACACACACACATGAATATTTCATAGACCAACTCACTCTCTTCCTCATCACACCTATTCTTGGTGTTTTGAACACCTAGTGTCTCATTTATTTTACCTGGCACCTAAAACTATAATCAACTCTTGCTCAGCCACCCTCTTTGGTCACATGCTAAAATGAGAAAGGAAACCACCTTCAAAATCACAAATCGAAGCCTCCCATATTCTGTTCTTAGTTGCCTGATCCTTCCATTTCACTTCCTCAAGTGCCTCTACTGCAATATTTTAGATATTAGGTCTTCCAATCCTTTAATCCCCCTTCCCCACCTATTATCTCTTCTGGCTACATTTTCTACTTTTCAGTATTCTTTTTTCTAGTTAATCATTATGATCACTCTCTTGTAAATACTTTAAACCAGCTTTCTCCTTCTCTTCTTGTTGATATAGATTTAAAAATATTAATCTTAATGACTATATAGGCCATATTTCTTTATGCCTTTTCCCTTAGCTGAGAATTGCTAAAAATGATTCCCATTCTGCTCAATTAATTCTGAGCCCTTTTTACTTTTCCAGAACTCTCCATAAACTTTTCTCTGTTACAACTTTCTCAGCATATTACTACAAGTCCTCTGTAAGAAGAGGTTGAGGCTGCAGTCAGCTGAGGTCATGCCACTGAATTCCAGCCTGGGTGACAGAGCGAGATGTTCTCTCTCTCTCTCTCTCTCTCTCACACACACACACACACACACACACACACACACAAACACACACACACACACACACACACACACACACACACGTAGACTCGTCTAATTTTAATGTAGCTATAGTGATCTACTTTTGGTAGATTTACACATATATCTATTTTATCTTTTTGTTTTCAAACTATCCATGTGTTTAGATTTAACCATTTTCTTCTGTAAGTGGATGGGTTTCCCTTTATTCATAAAGACAATCTTTGCCTTCTAATTGGAGCTTTAATTCAATTTACATTTTATATTGCTTTTGATATTGTTGCATTTATGCCTATCTTCTTACTTTTTAAATTTCACTTTGTCCCATCTATAGATTGATCCTGTTATTTTATGCATCTTGTTACTCAAACCAATCACTGTGTTTTCCTTAATTTGTTTTTTTAAAAATACTAGAGTGCATATTTGGTCCCAAGTTACTCTTACAATTTTTGTGTACATCTTCACTATTTTCACTAATAGAGCATTCTTTAATGATCATGTCTGTTTAATGCTGAGTTCATCTGTTTTATCCTGTTGTCTGTTTTTCTATTGATTTTTGGCCATGTGTTCCTCTCACTTGGTATGTCTAGCATTATTTAATTTTATGTTGGGCATTGTCTATACAAGTCTATTGAAAGGTGCTCCCAGATGGTATCTTCTATCAAATATTTCTTCTTTTATATTAGATATGGTGAGAGACTTACTACATTAATATTTTCAGGGGTTGATTTTTGCCTTTAATAAGGCTAAGATTCAGCCTTATGAAATCTCAACTTTTCCTAGTTTCATTCATTTCCTTGGTCATGACCCTCCTAGGCATTTCATTAAGAATCTAATAAATCTCCAGGTGTTCCACATAAAATATCTGTGTCATTTCATTCATTCTTTTGGAGGCCTCAGAGCCCAGTTTTCGTCTTGTAACTTCCAAAAATAAAACTATTCCCCATTTCTTATGGGAAGAGCAACCTGTTTGTTTCGGATTTATTTCCTCCTTTCATTGCAATATTGCATTCTAAGTACAAGAGATTACTGGAGAAAGTTACTCTGTCTTTTTTATATACTCAGCTAATTCCTAAGCCTTTTCAGTGGATCCAGAAATCTGAAGATTCCTAGTACTCTAGCACCTCTGAGGAACCATAGACAGAAGGTTATCATTGAATTATTGAGGTAAAATGTTATGTATTCACAGAATTTATTGAAAAATTATGTCCTACCTAAAGTTTTTTATGTGTTAATAAAAAGGAATAATTCTTGCCATTACAGAAAATAGAACTAGAGAAATTGATATTTATAAGAGAGGAAACAAAGAAGCCCTGACTGTCCCAAAAACAGTAGATAGTTTTACAGAAACCAGGGGAAAGTGGTCTCTATGTCTCTACACTTAATACTTCAAGATAGGACACCACCACTCAGGCTGTGATCTCCGGCTGCCACCGCCACCCCCGCCCTGGCCCTCGCCTCCGCCTCCGGTGCACATTAAAGATCCAACATCATGACTGACTCCAAGTATTTCACAACCAATAAAAATGGAGAAATATTTGAACTGAAAGTTGGCCTCAACAATGAAAAGAAAGAAAAGAGAAAGGAGGCTGTGAAGAAAGTGATTGCTGCTCTGACCGTGGGGAAGGATGTTAGCTCTGTCTTTCTAGACGTAGTGAACTGTATGCAGACCGACAATCTGGAACTAAAGAGGCTTGTGTATCTCTACTTGATGAGCTACGCCAACAGTCAGCCAGACCTGGCCATCATGGCTGTACACAGCTTTGTGAAGGACTATGAAGATCCTAATCCTTTGATTCGAGCCTTGGCAGTCAGAACCATGGGGTGCATCTGGGTAGACAAAATTACAGAATATCTCTGTGAGTCCCTCCGAAAGTGCTTGAAGGATGAGGATCCATACGTTCGGAAAACAGCAGCAGTCTGTGTGGCAAAACTCCATGATATCAACGCCCAAATGGTGGAAAATCAGGGATTTCTGGATTCTCTACGGGATCTTATAGCAGATTCAAATCCAATGGTGGTGGCTAATGCTGTAGCAGCATTATCTGAAATCGGTGAGTCTCACCCAAACAGCAATTTACTCGATCTGAACCCACAGAACATTAATAAGCTGCTAACAGTCCTCAGTGAGTGCACTGAATGGGGCCAGATTTTCATCCTGGACTGCCTGTCTAATTACAACCCTGAAGATGATCCGGAGCCTCAGAGTATCTGTGAGCGGGTAACTCCCCGACTATCCCATTCCAACTCAGCAGTGGTACTTTCAGCGGTAAAAGTCCTAATGAAGTTTCTAGAATTGTTACCTAAGGATTCTGACTACTACAATATGCTGCTGAAGAAGTTAGCCCCTCCACTTGTCACATTGCTTTCTGGGGAGCCAGAAGTGCAGTCCGTCGCCCTGAGGAACATCAACTTAATTGTCCAGAAAAGGCCTGAAATCTTGAAGCAGGAAGTCAAAGTCTTCCTTGTGAAGTACAATGATCCCATCTGTGTTAAACTAGAGAAGTTGGACATCAAGTCAACATTGCTCAGGCCCTGGCAGAACTGAAGGGATATGCCACAGAGGTAGATGTTGACTTTGTTCAAAAAGCTGTGTGGGCCATTGGACGGTGTGCCATCAAGGTGGAGCAATCTGCGGAGCGCTGTGTAAGCACATTGCTTGATCTAATCCAGACCAAAGTGAATTACGTGGTCCAAGAAGCGATTGTTGTCATCAGGGGCATCTTCTGCAAATACCCCAAGTATTAAAGTATCATTGCCACTCTATGTGAGAACTTAGACTCGCTAGATGAGCCAGATGCTCGAGCAGCTATGATTTGGATTGTGGGAGAATATGCTGAAAGAATTGACAATGCAGATGAGTTACTAGACAGCTTCCTGAAGGGTTTTCACGATGAAAGAACCCAGGTGCAGCTCACTCTGCTTACTGCCATAGTGAAGCTGTTTCTCAAGAAACAATCAGAAACACAGGAGACAGTTCAGCAGGTCTTGAGTTTGGCAACACAGGATTCTGATAATCCTGACCTTCGAGACTGGGGCTACATTTATTGGCGTCTTCTCTCAACTGATCCTGTCACAGCTAAAGAAGTAGTCTTGACTGAGAAGCCACTGATCTCTGAAGAGACAGACCTTATTGAGCCAACTCTGCTGGATGAGCTAATCTGTCACATTGGTTCTTTGGCCTCTGTGTATCATAAGCCTCCCAATGCTTTTGTGGAAGGAAGTCATGGAATCCATCGTAAACACTTGCCAATTCATCATGGGAGCACTGATGCAGGTGACAGCCCTGTTGGCACCACCACTGCAATGAACCTGGAACAGCCTCAGGTTATCCCCTCTCAAGGTGATCTTCTAGGGGATCTTTTAAACCATGACCTCGGTCCCCCAGTCAATGTGCCACAGGTGTCTTCCATGCAGATGGGAACAGTGGATCTCCTAGGAGGAGGACTAGATAGTCTGCTTGGCAGTGACCTTGGCGGGGGCGTTGGAGGAAGTGTGGCAGCGGGACAGTCCTTTATCCCATCATCGGTGCCTGCAACCTTTGCTCCTTCACCTACACCTGCCATCGTCAGCAGTGGACTGAATGACCTGTTTGAACTCTCTACAGGGATAGGCATGGCACCTGGTGGATATGTGGCTCCTAAGGCTGTCTGGCTACCCGCAGTAAAGGCTAAGAGCTTGGAGATTTCAGGAATATTTACTCACCGCCAAGGGCACATCTATATGGAAATGAACTTCACCAATAAAGCTCTGCAGCATATGACAGATTTTGCAATCCAGTTTAACAAGAATAGCTTTGGTGTCATCCCCAGCACTCCTCTGGCCATCCATACACCACTGATGCCAAACCAGAGCATTGATGTCTCCTTGCCTCTCAACACCGTGGGCCCAGTCATGAAGATGGAACCTCTGAATAACCTGCAGGTAGCTGTGAAAAACAATCTCGATGTCTTCTACTTCAGCTGCCTCATCCCACTCAATGTGCTTTTTGTAGAAGATGGCAAAATGGAGCGCCAGGTCTTTCTTGCAACATGGAAGGATATTCCCAATGAAAATGAACTTCAGTTTCAGATTAAGGAATGTCACTTAAATGCTGACACTGTTTCCATCAAGTTGCAAAACAACAATGTTTATACTATTGCCAAGAGGAATGTGGAAGGGCAGGATATGCTGTACCAATCCCTGAAGCTCACTAATGGCATTTGGATTTTGGCAGAGCTACGTATCCAGCCAGGAAACCCCAATTATATGCTGTCACTGAAGTGTAGAGCTCCTGAAGTCTCTCAATACATCTATCAGGTCTATGACAGCATTTTGAAAAACTAACAAGACTGGTTCAGTACCCTCCAATCATGCTGTGATCAGTGCAAGCCAAGAACTCTTAACTGGAAGAAATTGTATTGCTCTGTAGAATCTGAACCCAAACAAACTGAGGCCACCCAGCAAGGCAGTAACTAGTCTAACCCATGCTAACATTAGGGCACAACCTGTTGGATAGTTTTAGCTTCCTGTGAACATTTGTAACCACTGCTTTTGTCACCTTCCACCTCTCGCCACCTGCTGCTGCTATCTGTGGGCTTCTCCGTGCTGTGCCAATGGCTGGCTTTTTCTACACCCTCTTTTGAGTGTAGTTTGGTATTCTGTAATTGAGAGCTCATTTCAAAAGCAGAAAAAGACAACAAATATTAAAGCAAGGAAAAGTGTCACTGAAACACTGCCCTTTATTGTTTTTTACTTTTGTACATATGAGAAATCAAAGGAGTAGTGGAACCGGAGAAAGTATTGACATGACTGTCATTAACCACACAGTCCTGGAGGCAGAGATGCAGTTACCTGCCCTAGCTTTTGAGGAGTTCTCTTATCTGTGCTAGCCTTATCCCTGGTCATTTGGATCAGTTTGCTTTTTTTTTTCCCCTCCAAAACCCTTTTCCTTGGCCAAGCCTTCATGCTTTCCCCTTTCCATATTATCATCTCATTTGATTGCTCTGCAATTGGGAACGGTGATCTTCTTGAACGATGTTTCAGGGTGCAAAAACTATAGAGCCTGTCAGCACCAAGGCTGAGAGAAGTTACACCTTACTACTTACTTTTCCTCTGTGTAAACATGCTAATCACACTGATTCAGGAATTTGAGTAGAAATGGGGAACAGGAAACCAGATGCTGTCCCCTCACCCTTTTCCTGTATTTCTCAGGTTCAGTTCAAATCTAAAATCCTACTTTCAACAGAGGTGAAACAGAGTAATAACTTATCCAACCCTCTTTTTCTACAAAGTGGAAAGATAAAAGGCAAAAAGGTTGCTGCCAAAACCTGTCAGCTGTGTAGCAGCACAGCCGAGACAGTCTCCTAGGTCCCCATCCATGTGGTTCTTACCACAGAACTGTCTCTTGTCATTTTTCCCCTAATGCCTTCTCCTGCCTTTCTCTGCTGACTTTTTGGCTCTTCACATATTCCATACTGATTTTGACGCCCTGTTTATTGGCATCAGGTGGCAGCTGAGTGTCTTTTGAATTACTTGAAGGTAAATCCAGATGCCAGAATGAAGAAGTAGCTGACGTTTACCATGTGCCCCTGGAGCCCCAGTTCTTGAGGCCAGCAGAATATGTGCAGAGATGAAGTGAGCTTAGAGATGTTGCAAATGCTTTTAATCCCTTCAGCTCTCTGATCTGCTCTTTCTTCATGATACTTAGGCTGCAGGGTATGTTAAGATCATCCTAGAAGTTCAGGCAGTTCTTGTTGTCTCTGAAAAGACTGGGAGATATGAAATTTTTCCCCTACCCGCCCTTAACACATTGGATATGATTTTTCAAAGAATGCTTCGTGCCCAAAATACTAACTTGTTTAGCAATGTTACACTGATCTACGGGCACCTGTTGCATTGCCTGGCATCCAGTATTCAGTGTCCATGACCAAAACTGCTCTTCTTAGATGCCCCTGCTTAAATCAGGGGCACTTCAGGGTCCAAAGGCCTCATGTTGGACTGAGACCTCACTCACTGGACTCAGAAGAGGAATCGTGGAAAACAAGAGCAAAACTATCCCACAAATCTATCATGTCTGAAATAACCCTGCTTCACACCAGTTGCAAAGCTTGTGGGGAGTGGGTCCCCCAAAGCAGTTTCAGAAACCTTGAGAATCTCCAAGAGAAGAATGTTTGGGGAGGGGGAAGGAAATATGTCCTTTGCACATTACCCCTCAAGCACATGGCATTAGGAAACTGCATAGGATTGTACGTGGGAGGTAGGTAGGTCAGACATGTGGGGTGGAAAAGCAGGTTGGTGAAATTCCTTTCTTGGGACTTCATTCATGGAGTCAGTGGATACAAGTAGTGAAGAAGATTCACACTGCAAATATAGTGTTCTCACCTCAAAGCAAACTATCATTACAGAAGGAAGAGTGTGTCAGGGCAAGCAGACAACACAATTTCCTACCAGAATATGCCCTTCAACCCCCAAAATGAGGCTTCTCTCAGCCTCCCCACCTGTGATGGATAACAGCTCCTATTCTCAGCTGACCTGACTGAGCCAGCCCATGAACTCTTCACTCCTTGGGGAGGCCGCCTCCCATCACACCCCTGAGCAAAGTTAGGGAGGAATTCTAATTCCCATAAAAGGACCTCTCCTGAGAGGCAGAAACTATTGCCTCCACCACAACTTCTCTCTTGGCTCATTCCAAGCTTGGCCAAATTGGGGAAATGGGTGGAGGTTGCCCTGCATCCCCCCTCCTCTGCCTGAGTGTGTCTTTGCAACGTCAGCTGGCATCATACAAAGGGCAGGAGAAGCAAACACCCAGTACTCTTCTGCTGGTCAGAGATTCCCTGAGTGTCTGTCCTCACCCAAGCCTGCTCTGTGTGTCTGTGTTGTGAAGCTTGAGACTTTGGAAAGAAATGGGAAGGGGGGGGCAGGGGAAATGTTGCCACAAGAATGCTTCTCATTCCTCTGTTCTTGTTGACTCCTGGTTTGGGGGAGGGTGGGGGTTGGGGGAAACGTGACCTTGTGTCTTCGTCAATAAACTCATTTGCACACACACACACAAAAATACTTCAAGATACGTGATTTGTTAGTGTATGAGAAACAAATTGCTCACAGGTTCACCATCAGTACAGGGAAAGATTGAAGAGAGGCTCCTGCTGCAACCTTCAGTGGTTTATATTAGATACATATGATAAGTCCTTCCATTGCTGACAATTTTATGCACAAACGGAGACATCTTACAATTAGAATTCAACATTCACTGTAGGAAACACATTTTTTCTGTTTTACCTAATAAAGTATATCTATGTTATCTAAAAAAAAGATTGATTATCAGTGTAAATTATTAGTATTAGTAACTATTTATTTGGCATTTGGAGCTGGGCTTTATGCTAATGCAGTCAGTGTATTTTGGTTTTTTTCTCTACAATCCTCAGATTGACTTTCCATAAGCTTATGTATAAGTCCTTTAGTTTTCTATAACAAATCCTTTGCTTCCTTGAATGGTATTCTATGTACAGGATACTGACGTGTCCTGCTAGTTCCTGGAAGTTGCCTTGTCTGTAGCATATTGTTCTAATAATATTTCCATTTAACATTTTAGACATCTGACTAAGACCTAATTTAAAAGTAATTTTTCATCAAGCCTTGTCCAACTAGCATAGTTACAAAGGAACTCACCATTCTCTGACCTCCAACTACACTTTCAATTAGTGAATATGTGCAGAATATATTTAAAATGAGATGGCTAACTAAGCTGGGACCAGGAAGTTCCCTTCTCACAAAGTTCCAACAGTTTGATAGCTCTTTTCTAAAGTGTGTTGAAGGGTGTTCTGAGATTTTTGCCCCAATGTAACTGATACAAGTACTTCATATCTACTAACATCCCAGATAGTCCAGAATTTTAAAAAAATTATAATGATCATTTTCTCATACAATTAAAAATTATTTGATCATTTTATTTTTAATGAAAGCACTAACATTTCATCATATTTACTTAATTGTAAGTTAGTTTCAAAGTTTTACTTTTAGAATTAATATTAAATTTTTCACTGTTATTCATAGGACATATTTCTAGAAATAAATCTGTTACACAGCAGTCTTTGAAAGTTTTTAAAGCTGTTAGGATGTACATAAAATTCTTCCTAGAAATATTTAAGCAATTTATATTCCCATTAATACTTTGTGAGTGACTGTATTATCACAATGAGAAAGCTATTACTAAAAATTTTGTTTGAAAAGCATACAAATGTATGTGATTATACTTTAAATAAGCGTTTTCTTGATTACTACTGAGTTTTTTCCCCACCTTGTGTATATTAGCCATGTTTTTGTTATCTGCTATTTCTTTACAAACATTTTAATTTCTCTAATAATTATGCTTTCTTATGAATACATAAGTAATTGTTTAATAAGTATATAACATTTGAGACAAATAGTATATACAACATTTTTAAAAGCATATGACTTTTTTGGTTTTTGCAAATCATTTCCCGTTTGCCAATTGACTTTAATTGTATAAACAATTTAATTTTTTCAATGTGCATATAGATTTTAAAAATAATTAAACTAGGAGATAAGGCAAACAGGTGGGCATCAGTCATTTCCATGTCATATTGGGTGTTACGTGTCAGTTTAAACTAAACGTTATTTAATTATTTAAATAACAAACCTCTATTTGACTTTGCTATTTAATAATAATTAAGTGCTTAGACTCTTCAAAGATACATATTATATGACTAATTTCTGTCTACTAGAAAAAAAAGGAGCCCCAAGTGTTAAAGTTTATTTCTCTGTAAGATATCAATGAGTTTGGTCTCTAACTCAGCAAACTTATTTCAAAATGTCTTTACTAGTGTGGTGTTAGAAACAATGTTTTATAAAATGCTCTTTGAACTAGCATTGCCATCTAAACGTTTATAGTAATAATGAAATAATAAATCTTTGACATGTTTATTTTTATATCTGTATGAGAGTCAGGTTTTAAATATTTTTTTAAATATATTTTGAAAAGTTCTTCAGGTTCCCCCACTATCCCCAGTTGGATTCAGCTGTCAGGTCTCATTAAGCTACACTGACTAAGAGGTGTACTTCACAGGCTATTAAAATAGAAACAGGTCTCTTGGTTTGGACAATGATTCCCAAGTAGCCCAAGAGCTTTATTTTTGCTGACTCTTCATTTGTAATAATTGGGAATCTAGCTTACAGTCTGAGAATTTGATGATATATTTTAGAGGTATTATAGGATTTGTTCTTTGGTGAAAAAAAGCAGATATGCTGATTTGTTAGCTATTGTTGTTTTTTTTTTTCTAATTATGATAAGTAAATTTGTATGCCCTTTGGAAAGGAGAACTATTCTTTAAGATAAATACTATGAGTTTTTGTGTAGCTCTTGACTTTTGATCCAGGAATAAGGATTGAAGATGCAAGATTTCTGTTGATATGTAATTGAGAAAATCTTTTACTTCTCAGTATGTGAGTATGGAGTATTCTTTTACTTTTTCAGGGTATTTTTAAATTTAATTATCAATATTTTAAATTAATTTAGCTTTGTATTAGCTGCTTAATTTTTTATTGCAGTAAAATACATGTATCATGAAATTTACCCTAGAAAAATTTTGAAGTATATAATTAAGTGGCATTAAGTACATCAACAATGCTCTGCAACCATTATTACTATCGAGTTCCAGAAATTTTTCAGCATTCCAAAAAGATATTGTACCTTTTAATCCACCACTCCCTAGGTCTTTCCAGCCACTGGTAACCTCTAACCTGCTCTCTATCTCCATGGCTTTGACTGTAATGGATATTTCATACAAATGGAATTATATAATAAGTGAACTTTTTTGCCAGACTTTCACTTAGGATAATGTTTTCAAGGCTATTCATGTTGAAACATCATATTATATAACAGTATTTCAATCCTTTTTATAGCTTAATAATAGTCCATTATATGAATTTACTGTTATTTTATCCATTCATCCAATGATGGACATTTTAGTTGTTTCTACATTTTGGCCAATGTAAATAGTGCTGCTATGACCATTTGTGTACAAGTTTTTGTTTGACCACTTGTTACCAATTCTTTGGCTTTAAACTTAGGAGTGGAATTGCTAAGCCATATGTTACTTCTTTTTATTTTTTGGATGACTGTGAAAATGTTTTCCATGGTGGCTGTCCTATTTTACATTTCAACCAATAATGTGTCAGTGTTCCAATTACTCCACATTTTCACCAATATTGTTATTTTCTGTTTTTCTTTTGTGTGTGCGTTACACTTATTCCAGGGGACTGCAATGATATCTCATTATGGTTTTGATTTGTACTTTCTTGATGAATAATGATATTGAATGCCTTTCATATGCTTGGATATCTATTTGTATATTTTCTTTGGATAAATGTCTATTCAAGTTATTTTTTCATTTTGTAATTGAGTTGTCTTTTTGTTTTTAATTATATGAACTCTTTATGTATGTTGGATATTAGAGTTTTATCAGATATATTAATTGCAAATATTTTTCTCACATAATTTTTTTTTACTTTTTTGATACTGTCCTTTGATTTGTATGTTTTTAATTATGAGGAAGTATAAAGTATCTATTATTTTTCTTTTGTTGTTTATGCTCTTGATATTGTATCTAAGACACCAATGTCAAATCCAAAGTTATGAAATAATACCCCTATGTTTTCTTCAAATAATTTTGTAGTATTAGTTCTTATACTTAGGTCTTAGATCCTTTATAAGACAATCATTGAATATAGTCTAGGCAATGGCCAAATTTCATTTTACACCTGAATATCCACTTATCCTGAATCTTTATGTTGAAGAGACTATTATTTTCCCATTGAATAATCCTTATGCTCTTGTCAACAGTCAATTGGCCATTAGTCTATGTGTGTATTTTTATGCCAGTAATGTGGTATTTTGGTTACTATAGCTTTGTATAGAAAGCACAGAAATAAACTCACACATCTATAGCCAACTGATATTGGCAAAGGTGCCAAGAACACACAAGGGGGAAAAGACAACTGCTTCAATAAACGGTGCTGGGAAAACTGGATTTACGTGTACAGAAGAATTGCATTAGTCTATTTCCACACTGCCATAAACCACCTGAGACTGGATAATTTACACATATAGTTTTTTAAAAAGAGGTTTAATTGACCCATAGTTCTGCATAGCTGAGGAGGCCTCAGGAAACTTACAGCCATAGCAGAAGGTGAAGAAAAATCAGGCACCGTCTTCACATATAAGGAGAGAGAGTGAGGGGGGAACTGCCAGACACTTTTAAACCACCAGATCTTTTGAAAACTCAAGCATTATCACAACATTAGAACAGCATGAAGGAAACTCCCCCCACTCCCGTGATCTAGTCATCTCCCACCAGGTCCCTTTCTTGACATGGGGATTACAATTTGAGATGAGGTTTGGGTGGGGACACAGAGCCAAACCATATTAAGAATAAAATTAGATCCTTATCTCTTATCATATAAAAATAAATCAAAATGGATAAAAGATTTAAACGTAAGAGTCAAAACCACAAAACTACTAGAAGGAAATATAGGGGGAAATTTCCATAACATTGGTCTAAGCAAGGATCTTTCATATGAAACCTGAAGTGCACAGGCAACAAGAAAATATAGACAAATGGGATTAGAAAAACTATAAAGCTCTGCACAGCAAAGAAAACAATCCATAGAGCAAAGAGAAAGCCTACAGAATAGGAGACTATAGTATATATTTGTCAACTGTACGTTTTGTAAGAGCTAATATCCAAAATATATAAGAAACTTCAACAACTCAAAACAAAATAACCATCTCATTTAAAACTGGCCCAAAAACATGAAGAGAAATTTCTCAAAAGAAGACATTCAGATGGCCAACGGATTTGAACAAATGCTGAACATCACTAATTATCAGGAAAATGCAAATAAAAACTACAATGAGGTGGCACCTGACTTGAGTACAAATGGCTACTACATGAAAATCAGAAGATAATCAGTGTCAATAAGAATGTGGAGAAAAGCAAACACATACACTGCTGAAAATTAGTACAACTATTATGAAAAGCAGTATGGAGGTTTCCTCTTAAGTTACCAGCAGAACTACCATATGACCCAACAATACCACTACTGGACATATATGCAAAGGAAATGAGAGTAGTATGTTGAAGAGATATCTGTACTCCTACATATATTGCAACTCCATTAACCACAGCTAAAATAGGGAAAGAACCTAAATGTGCATCAGTGGATGAATGAATAAAGAAAATATAGTAAATGTATATAATAAAATACTATTCAGCTATAAAAAGAATGAAATTCTGTTGTTTGAAGCGACATGGATGAACCTGGAGGCCATTAAGTAAAATAAGCCAGAAACAGAAAGATATCACTCATATGTGGAATCTAAAAAGTTTTTGTTTTTGTTTTTGTTTTTGTTTTTGTTTTTTATCATAAAAGTACAGAGTAAAATAGTGGTTACCAGTAAATGGGGAGAGTCAGGGAGAGAAGAGACTATGGTGAAAAATTATTAAACAGACAAAAAGCTACAGTTAGGAGAAATAAGTTCTAGGTATTTATTGCTCAGTAGGTTAAATAGAGCTAACAATAATGCATTGTACATTTCAAAATAGCTAGAAGAGAGGTTTTTGAATGTTCTTATGGTAAAGAAATACTAAATCTTTAAGGTGATGGATATGCTAATTATCCTGACTTCATCAACACAGATTTTTACATGTATCAAAATGTCATATAGTAGTACATAAATAATTATGATTATTATGCATCATTCATATATTTTAAAAAGAAAAAAAAAATCAATTGACCCTAGATGGAATAATTTCTCTACTTTTATGCTAGTACTACACTCGATTACCTTAGCTTTAAAGTAATCCTTAAAATTGAAAAATGTTACTTGTCTATTCTCTTTCAAGACAGTTTTCACTATCCTAGGTATTAGTTGTTCAACTAATAAATACATTAAAATATATTTTAAATTTCATAATATAAAAAAAAAGTTCTTATTCTTACTTCAGGAAAATTGTTTTTTGGTGTGTGTGTGTGTGTGTGTGTGTGTGTGTGTGTGTGTGTGTCTTTACTTTGCTACATCTTTCTTACAGTGGAGTTAGAGAACTATTTGTGTGCACACTTTTTTATTCATCTCTGTAGGATTTAAAGAAAACTTGGGTACAGGAGAATTATTTATCAAAGGTATTTTCTTCTGAAAATTCAGTTCAGCCCTATCTTTCCTGAGCTTTTTCCACTTACAAAAGTAAAAATTTTACTCTATAATTCAGGTCCTCATTTTCTGTCTGAAAGCCCCTACTACTTTAATAACACATTCATCTGGAAGAAAGGATATAATAATTGGCTTTTATAATCTTCTTTCCATTAGATTAAGAGATAATGCATCATATTTTACAGAGCAATTTAATAGGTGGAATAGAATGTTTTAAGCTTCAGGGCTCAAGACTGACAGATACCTAAATTTAATGTTTTATTTTGCCAAACATCATTAATTAATCAATGTAATAAAAATATACCTAGTATGAACTAAGCCTATGACATTAAATTTTTTATTATTCAAATATGAAAATGAAGAAACAATTTTAGTACATACGCATATGTCATGGGGATTTGTGTAAATTAGCCTGGGGCAGACTTGATGGTAGCTTCTCAATTACGGTTGGTGAAAACAGCATAGGAAAGTCTGCTGAATGATATAGCTCCTGAGCCAATTACCATGACATGTAATGATGACTCAGGTAAAATTTAATGAAGTATTAAGTGGAGAAGAAGCAACAGATACAATGACATCAACTCAAAAGCCAGCAGTAAACTAGGGATCAACAAACAATTCAACATACTCTGAAGATGAGGCACAAGATAGGGAATGAAGAGACATGCTATAGACAATGGAAAAGGCTGCTTTATTTGTGTTCACTCCTAACATATTCTACATTTATATGCTATACCCATGGTAATATGGGCTAGTAATGTAGTGCATGTTGCTGAAGACTATTAGAACTGTCTCATTAGGGTCAAATTCTGGCTCTACCACTTCCTTGATGTGTGACATTAAACAGGTTGTTCTTTAACAATTTTGGGCCTCAAGTTTTCATGAACAAAATGGAATAATAATAACACCAATATCACTAGGCTCTTCTGAGGATTATATGGAAAAGTAAATAGGCAATGTATTATGTTATACACAGCAATCGCTCTTTCTATATAATTTTAGTATATTATTATTGCTATTATTTTCCAGTAGTAATACACAAAGCATATGTTTAGTAGAGTTAATAATGTATAACATCTAGAAAACTTTATAAAGTTTTTCATGATTATTTATGTTTCAGGATATGGATAACAGAATGGTTTCATTCACATCCCTGGATTAAAGTAAATATGGTGTTTTACCAAATTGACCCTACAAATTTTTCAGAAGTGATCTGAAAAGGTACAGCCGACAATGTCCTTTTAAGCTTAAATGGAGTCTAAGGAAAGACATTTAAAAAATCAAAAGAATAGGTGACAAATCACAATTTAGCAACATATACCTAACGTAGATGAGAGAAAAATCCCAGTGGACAATGGATGTGATATATGTAAGAATGAATTTAATGAACTTTTACTCAGCCGCTATCTGCCACACATAAATGCCATTTTTATTTTTTTTTGCTTTTCATCTGCATATAAAAGTAGAAAAGACTTTCAGAGAAGAGATATTTCAGTTTTCACAAAGACAAATCTTTGGAAATAATGAAATTCCAATGGTCAAAATGAAATGTCTCATGTCCACCTACAGACACCCAGTGATTTCATATTAACATATAGCATTACACAGAATCTTATTGAGTAACTTAGACTTTTAACTCCAAATAAAATGTGTCAGTTATGATATACATATGTCAATAATTTCCAGGTAGTGTAATGGATGGCTCAATTTCTAAATATAAAAAATGTAATCTCAAAAATTCTCCAATCTATATAAAATCTTCAAACTAGTTAATGAAAGGTGCATAAAGTTAACTAACTCCTGAAATTCATGGGCCTATAAAAGTATGTTAAATTAGAGGGGGATTATTGATCTGAGATGTAGAAAACTTTTTTAAGAGGGCTATAATTAAGCATTTTCCAACTTTGACCCTTTTCAGCAAAGATTTGATAAATTTATCCTCATTGTTATTAGTTGTCTTTAGAAGATCAAAGTAGTAGAAACAAGTGCAATTCAGCTACATTCAGGAGGAAAATCTTAAAATATTTATTTTAATAATTCTTTTCATCAATTTTAGTAGTATCAAGCCTAGACATACATATCTCTAAAAATTCGATCAACAATCTATATTTAGGGTACTATCTTTTCTATTCTATATTTAGAACACTATCTTTTCTAGATGGTGATGTGCATATATCAACACATATGGACATTTATTTTGCTAGCCAATTATAATATATTCTACTTATTACAACCACCTGGCATTACAAATAATTTTGTGATATTATTTAATTTCTGAGAAACATGTTAAAATATTACACAGACTTGTGCTCGCTTTGGCAGCACATATACTAAAATTGGAACTATACAGAGAAGATTAGCATGGCCCCTGTGCAAGGATGACACGCAAATTCGTGAAGCATTCCATATTTTTCAAAATCAATGTGAAAAAATCACATGCATTCCTATACACCAATAACAGACTTAAAGAGAGCCAAATCAAGAACAAACTTCCATTCACAATTGCCACAAAGAGAATAAAATACCTAGGAATACAAC
>NW_016107320.1:1435645-1451040 GCF_001604975.1 Cebus imitator | reverse complement strand
AAATCGTTCTACTATAAGGACACGTGCACACGAATGTTCACTGCAGCACTGTTTACAATAGCAAAGACCTGGAACCAACCCAAATGCCCATCGATGATAGACTGGAAAGGGAAAATGTGGCACATATACACCATGGAATATGATGCAGCCATCAAAAACAATGAGTTTGTGTCCTTTGTAGGGACATGGATGAACCTGGAAACCATCATTCTCAGCAAACTGACAGAGGAGCAGAAGATCAAGCACCACATGTTCTCACTCATAGCCCGGTGTTGAACAATGAGAACACATGGACATAGGGAGGGGAGCACTACACACTAGGTTCAGTTGGGGGGAAATAGGGGAGGGACGGTGGGGGGTGGGGAGCTGGGGAGAGATAGCAAGGGGAGAGATGCCAGATGTAGGTGATGGGGAGGAAGGCAGCAAATCATACTGCCATGTGTGTACCTATGCAACAATCTTGCATGGTCTTCACATGTAACCCAAAACCTAAAATGCAATAAAATAAATAAATGGGAAAAAATATTACATAGACTTAAAACTCTGCATTTATTTTGAAGTATTTTATGATAATATGATATCAGTAGGAATATATTTATGTAAATATTAATTTCTGAGCTTTCACTTGGGAGAGAGAAAGACAGAAATTGTCATTCTCACCCTTACAACATTACCAAACCCCCATGCAATCTGCAAAATTACAAATTTTCTTGTGACCATCTAAAATTCGGAATTGCAAGGCAAGCAACTACCCAAAAATGTAAGGAGAGAAAGGTACCTCCAAGGAAAGATGAAAACTTAAAACTAGAAACAGTCTAGAAGAAAATACATTAAAATATTGCTGTAATCTTGTCTTACATAAAATTTTAGATATAGTACCAAAATCATGAACTATAAAATTAAATGTGAAAAACTGTTAAATTAAACTTTGAGATTTTCATGGATGCTCTGATTTTTTAAAAAGACTGAGAAAAGAATATAACGTCCTGCTGATCACTTTAAGAAAATATTTGAAAAATCATATTTATGTAAAAGAACTTGTACATGCAATATGTAGACCAATCTCAAAATTCAATAATAAAGCAAAAGTCCAATTTTAATAAATGGGCAAAATATTCCAACAAAGACATCTGTAATCTAAAACATATACAGATATCACATAAACATATGAAATCACTATTAGATGTAGGGAAAATTAAAATTAAAACTACAGTGCAATGCCACTAAGTGCCCTTTTAAATGCCAATAGTAATAGCAACAATTCTGCAAAGGCCAAGTATTAACAAGAATGTGTAGCAACTGGAATTATCACACATTTATTGCAATATAGCAATAATTTTGGTAATGCAAAATGGTACAATTTGAAAAATATTTTTTCAGTTTCTTGAAAATTAAACCCTTTCTATATGACCCAGCAGTCTGTGTCCTGGGTATTTACTCAATACGAAAATTAATGTCCATACAAAAACTTTTCTACAAATATTTCTAGTGGTTTTATTTATAATTGCCAAAAGATGCAAAAAGAAATGTTCTTCAATCGGTGAGTTAAATAAGAAAATGACTACAGTCAATCATCCATGCAGCGGGTTGCTATTTTCCAATGAAAGGGAACAAGATTACTGATGAATGCGACATGAATGAATCTCAAAATGCATTGTGCTGACTGAATTTAGCCAGTCTCAAAGCTTACCTACTATATGATTCTGCTGATATGATAAACTGGACATGGTGCTGTCATTTGCCATATATTAAAGTAATGGTACCTCAATGTCAACACAGAGTATATTTACAATCACGAATCTGTCCATAATCATCCTTTCTAAAAAATAATCTATAAATTACTTTCATACAGTAAGAAATTTTAAAATAATAGTTAAGGGTTTAGGCTCTATTTTCTAGTTTTCATGGAGTAAGTAGTGCAGGATTTTACCATCTACTATAAAATGAACTATAACTGACAGTTGTTGGGAGAAGCAGCAATGGAGGAAGGGTTTACGGTGTACCTACATAAGCTGGTCATATGCATAAAAGAAATCAGAAACAATAAACTGCAGAGGGCTGCAGGAGGCCTCTGGGGAGGAAGGCCTCTCCATGCCTCATGTCTGGTGCGGGGTGACCTAGGCTCTGTTACCATTAACATTGTGCTCAAGGACGTAAAACCCCTTCCTAGCACTATGATGTAGCCAGACTTGTAGGCTCTTTGTAAGGCCCGTGTTCCACCAGCTGCACATAGATAATAGGCTAAAGATAACCGCATGCTCTTGTTTTGTGAAACTCCCAAACCACCACTATTATCAATCTTTAGAATGACACACCAGTTCCGGCTCTCTGCTTCAGCTCTGGCTCACTAATTCACTCCACCATCACGTCACCCTCTTCTCACCATCACTCCACCCCACCCTATAGATCAAAGTGATTGTAACCAAAAAATTATGTGAGAGATAAGAGCTCAGGGCCTTCACTCTCTCTAGTAATAAGTGATGGCCCCCTGGTCCTCCTTTCATTCTTAATCTGTCTTTTTCTCATTCCTTTGTTGCCACTGAACTTGAGGTACCCATGGGTGATGTGGGGCTGGTTCCCTACAGAGAGTAACATACATTTTTGGTCATGGACAACAAAAATTACAGAAATGTGATATATTAAAAATAAAAACAAATGGGGTGAATTCCTCTTTTATTAAGATTCTCTTTCTAAGGCACTTTCCAAATGACAGGTAAGAATGTGAAGCTCAGACACAGAGCAACAAACACATTGAGTTAAAGAGAATTTGGTGTTGCTGAGTTTGCTGGAACTTGGAGTGGAGCAGGTGGGGTACTACACAGGAGGGAACTACACAGAGAAAGAGCCCCACAATTATGTGTAAGTCTCCTCTCAGGTCTGTAGCCAAACACAAAGCTGCGCATGCACAGGACCAGTGCTCTGCAAAGGCCATCGGAGAAGAGCTACTGGGGAACTATGTGGTACAGTCAGATAATATTGGTAGTGTAAGTTCAGACCAGAAGATGTAAAGAGATCCCACTGAACATCCACAGTTTGAATTGAGTCCACAGAAAAGCCAAACATTAAGTCTAGGGCTACACTAGTTGTAGGCTTGGCTTAAATAAGTTTCAACCCGAGACTGATCTATTTCAACCATTACATGATCTATCTGATCTTGCAGGAGATTAACGTCCCGTCAAAATCAAAGTCAACACTCTTTAAGCAAGGCAATAAAACCCTGGCTCTTAAAATCACAGTATTCTAAAAGTTTGGAAAACAATAAAAATTAACATGTAGAGAAGCAGAAATCCAAGATTCATACCCAGGAGAAAAGCTGTGAGTAGCCAGCCTATAATACAGGAAGTAATGAGGAAAGTTCTTTAGTCCAAAGAGAAATAGATGGAAATTTGGATTTACATGAAAGATTATAGTATGTCAGATTTAGTAAATATTTGAATGAATACTTAATATATTTTACATTTGCTAGTTTTAAGACCTATTTTAGTCTTTAAACAAAAATAATAGCATTTCTGGTTTAACCAATATGAGAAAGAAAATGTATACAATAATATATGAAGTTTAGAAAGGGGTAAAACTATACTGTTGGAAGGTTCTTACAATACATACAGACCCATACAATGTTAATTCAAGGTAAACTAGGGTACATTAAGGATGCATATTCTATTTCCTAGAGAAGTCAAATAAATATAGCCAAAAACCTAAAAAAGGAAATCAATTAGGTGACTAAGGCTCCTTACTTAATCTAAAGTAATAAAAGGGGTCAAATACATAAAAGATGAGACAAATTTTAAAATATGCATCAAAAGAAAAGATATAAGCCCAAGCATATCAATAATTACATTACTTGTAAACAGATAAAATAAATTACAATGGAAAACAGAAAATACTTTTAACTTAATGATATATATATATTTTTTGATACAGAGTTTCACTGTTGATGCCCAAGCTGGAGTGTAATGGCACCATCTTGGCTTACTGCAACCTACCCCTTTCAATTTCAATTGATTCTCCTGCCTCGGCCTCCCCAATATCTGGGATTACTGGGGTGCAGCACCAGTCCAGCTACTTTTTTGTATTTTTAGTAGAAATGGGGTTTCACCATGTTAGCCAGACTGGTCTGGAGCTCCTGAACTCAGGTTAACCCCTGCCTCGGCCCCCCAAAGTGCTGGAATTACAGGCCTGAGCCACCACACCTGGCCCTAAATGATATATATACATATAAGATATATTTATACATATATAAAAATATATATATATATACACACATATTTAAATATTATAATTAGAGGATTAGATAAAGCAAAGATGGAGAGAAATATAGATCTTAAAATTGTATTGAATATAGAAAAAAGATTCATAAACAATAATTTTTAAGAAGCTATTTAAAAAGCAGAGTAAATTAAAAACAAAATAAATGCATAGAAACAAATAAGAGAAGTTTCTGAAAGATAAAAAATAGAGAAAAGTATCAAAAACAAAAGTATGTTATTTGAATGATCAATAAAATTGATAAAACTCATATAGAAAGCAACACAGGAAAAAAAAGGAAAAAAACCCAAATTACTCCTTTCTAGAATAAAAGCAGAGACAATAGTATAGATCATGTTAAATAAATAATATAAGATATTATGAAGACTTTTATGCACATAAATGAATCACATTAGGTGAAATGGAAGAATTCCTTGAAAAATAAAAACTACCAAAACTTACACAAAAAGAAATAGAACATCTAAGTAACTACATCTGAACCATTTAAATAACTATATATGGGAAGAGAGCTCAGCTGGAAATTTAAAACCTTATCAATAATGAAATGTGTAAACACAAGAGCCTTTGTTGGGAAATTATTTCAAACTTTTAGACCAACTCTTTCNAAAAAAAAAAAAAAAAAAAAGACTACCACTCATTTTAGGTGGGAAAATGAATGCTGATCATGCAACTACATAAATGTCTTATAATAAAATGAAGTTACAAAACATTCTTACTAAATATTAACAAACCAAGCCTAGCAATATATAAAAGGTAGATATCATGATGAAGTGGGATTTATCCCAGGAATATAGGATGACAAATATTTATAGTGAATTAATTAAGTCATAATATTACAAATGAGAAAATAAGCAAACAAATATATTATTTCAATAGATACAGAAAGATAATTTGACAAAATTTAAAATACATTCATGGTAAATACTTTCAGTTCACTAGTTACATAAGGAACTTTCTTCACAATGACGAATTCCTATGTAAATTCTACTGTAAATATGAATATTATACAGAATAGAAAAAAACTAAAACTTCCTTTTAGATTAAAAGTAAGGTAAAGATATCTTCTCTTGTAGTTTCTATTCAATATTGTAGTCAGGCCTCACTCAGCATTAGTAAAAAAGAATAAAATAAATAATATTAAGATTGAAAAAAAGATTTAATTTGTAGGCAAGATAATTTGAGAAAAATGTTTACATAATCCCCAACTGTACAATTAGAAATAAAAGTGAACTTAACAGTGCTAAAGAATATACCATCAGTATGCAAAAGACAATTGTATTTTTATATATTGTTAACTAAAAAGGAGAAAGAACATTTAAACTTAATACCATTCATTATGACATTAAAATTTTTAAATACTCATAAAAAATTTCAAAAATATAAGCAGGATCTGCACATTGAAAATTATAAAATATATCTGAAAGAAATTAATGAAGCCTAATTTAAATGGATAAGTATAATATGTCGATGTACTGGATGACAAAATACAATTACAAATGATGATGTTCCCACGAATTGACCAATGGAGTCAATGGAATACTGATCAAATTCTAACTAGTGTGTGTGTCTCTGCAGAAATCAACATTTTAATTTGAACTAAACAGAACCCAGACTAGGTCAAATAATCTTGAAAAAAATATTTGGATATCTTACACTACTTGATTTCAATACAAATGTAAAACTAGATTTCAGAATGCACTACTATCAAGAGACTACTGTATTGGTATAAGGAAAGACATACAGGTCAACTGAACAGTTTCCAGAAAAAGACCCCAATTTGTAAGATATATTGATTTTCAACAAACTTGCCAAAGCAATTTAGTGGAGAAAGAAAAGTCTTTTAAACCAATGGAGCTGAGTATAGAAAAAGCACACAATTGATCCTCCTCAAACTATGAACAATAATTAATTTGAAATGGTTCATAGACCTCTACATAAAAGACACCACTATAAAACTTCTAGGAGAAAGTACAGTAGAAAATATTTACAAATTTGAGGTGCTCAAAGACTTATCAGAACACAGAAAACACTGTCCATAAAAGTTAAAATTTAAATTGGACTTTGTTAAAACCACATTATTAGGTAAACAAACATTATTAGGTAAATGAATGAACACACTGTAGACTCATTAAATATATATATTAACCACATATGTGTCTGAGAGAGAATTTGTTTCAAGAATATATAAACAATTCCTACAAACTAGAGTAGGAAAGACACAAAATCAGATAACAGTGAATAAAAATTTAAAAATGCAATTCACAAGAAAAGATATATAAATTGCCAGTAAGCACAAAAAAGAGTGTTCAACATAATTTCCCATCAGGAAAATGTGAATTTCTCTGAAAACCACAGAGAAATACCACACATACTTACATAAAGCCTCACCAGACTAATAATACTAAGTGTTGGCAAGGTTGTAGAGCAAGGGGATCTTTTTATACACTACTGATAGTATTGTAAAAAATACAACCACTTAAAAAAACTGATCATTTCTTATAAAGTTAAAACTTTGCCTGCTCTATGACCAAGAAATTTTCCTCCTATGTATTCACCCAAGAGTAATGAATTTGTATGTTTGAAGAAAGGCTTGTAAAACAATATCCATAGTACCTTTACTTATTAATACATTTTGATGTAGCCTTACAATAAAATACTACTCAATAATAAGTAATGAACTGCTGAATGATCAAACATGAATAATAAAAATATATTTTCCTAAGATATGAAAACCATAAGAATATACACTATGACTACATTTTTATAAAGGCCAAGAGTAGATCAAATTCATCTACGGTTTTGCAAGTCTAAAGCATTAGAACAGTAATTGCTTGCTGTTGGCAGGGTGAGAGTTGGCTGAAATGAGCTTTAGGAAATAGCAATATTTTGACTGTGATGTGAATTACAAGTCTGTATACTTGCAAACTATATTTCAAAGTTGGGTATTTCACTGTACATGCATTTATATTTTAATTAAAACAATTATACAGCTAAATACAAAAAGGAAATAAACAAGGAAAGTAAAAAGAAGAAAGGAAGACATAAAGGAAAGGATAAAGGGAGGGAAGGTGGAAGGAAAGAACAAAGAAAGAGAGACAGGGAGGAAGAAAGGGGGAGAAAGGGAGGAATGGAACAAGGAAGGGAAGAGGATATTAGGTAGGCAGGGAGAGAAAAAGAAAGCTTGGGTTCTGAAGTCAATACAATATAGTTCATATTCCCAGATATGCCACTTACTGTACGACCTTCATCACATTACTAAGCCCATCTCTTTTTTTTTCACTTTGTTGCCTAAAAATAACTTTTAAATGGTATTTGTAAGATTGTTATGAAGATTAAATAGCATGACATAGATATGAAAAGGTTTTAAACTTTGAAGTGCCTCACAATATGTAATTTCTGGGTGGAAGTTATGCACATGGTGATCATATAGAGTACAATTTGATTTAATTTTTCATTTCTCTGACGATTAGTGATGATTATTTTTTAACATTTATCTGTTAGCCATTTGTATGTCTTCTTTTGAGAAATTTCTATTTAGGTCCTTTGGCCATATTCTAATCAGGCTATTTGCTTTCTTGCTATTAAATTGTGTGAGTTCCTTATATATTCTAGACATTAACACCTTATCAGATGAATCTTAATGGTGGCCAAATCAGAGTAGATTAAAAATATAATGTTTAAGAAGGAGGTAGAGTGAAGGCGACCCTAAACTTTCTTCCCAGTCTCATATTCATGCTTCTTACACTAAGCACTTGCTCAAGGCCTCCTTCAGTCTAGCATCCTGCTTCTTTCTGTCTGACATCTTACAAGACCCATGTCAAAGGCCATCAACCCCCTGATGCATTAGATGCCCACTTTTACCTGAGATAGTTGGTGAATTAAAATATCTTAAATATAAAAAAAAATAAACCTATGTTAAATTTTCAAACATGTCAGAAGCACTTTCTACAGGGAATAGTGTATCTCAATGATTCCTTAAATTAACAGATAAAGCATAATAGGAAGCATTAAACGAGAGAAAATAGTTAACCTTAAATAAAAGTTGCATGAATTACATTTAAGTTACAAGAAATGAACATGAATTACATAAATGTGTGAAATATGGGAGGTTATTGCTTTAAAGATAAAATGTAACTTTTCACCAATCCCACCAAATACTCAATATAAAAGTTATAAATTACAAATATTACAAAGAACATGAATTTATTTAAAAACCTGTACTGTACATGTATACTGACACATAGGAGTTGGATGTTCATAGGCTAGAATTCCTTGGGTAAATTTGAACTACTTACAGAGTAAGTCAAACATTGCTTCAATAAACAATATGTCAGTGGATTCATAGAAGTGACAAAAATGATTTGTCCCAAATATGTACATTTATTATAATCGAATGACTCTAAGAAACTTCCAACAAATCCTAACTCATCAATGATGTCATCCTGAAACACCAGCGTCTTCTTGGTTGTTAGTGAAAATAATAGATAGCCAATTACATTAAGTAGCAAAATATCTCTATATATACAGATATCGAAATATCAAATATAAATATATACATATATTGACATATGTTGTCGCCCAGGTTGGAGTGAAGTGGCATGATCTTGGCTCACTGCAACCTTCATCCCTGGGGTTCAAGCAATTCTCCTGCTTCACCCTTCCAAGTACCTAGGATTACAGGTGCCTCTACCACACCCAGCTAATTTTACTATTTTTATTAGAGACGGTGTTTCACCAGGTTGGCCAGGTTGGTCTTGAACTCCCGACCTCAAGTGATCCACCTGTCTCAGCCTCCCAAAGTGCCAGGATTACAGGCATGAGCCACTATGCCTGCTCAGCTTGCTACATTTTTTAATATAAATGATTCAGCATTTATATTGAATGGCTTATGTAAATGGTTTTACGTATGTGAAAAAAGGAATAATAAAATAAGGCCATCTGTAAATGATTCAGCATTCTTATTTTCAAATGAAAATATTGGGGCTGGATGTTATAGTTCTCACCTGTAATTCTAGCACTCTGGGAGGCTGAGGCAGGAGGATCGCTTGAGTTGAGGAGTTTGAGACCAGCCTAGATAACACAGTAAATACCATCTACACAAAAAAATTAAGAAAATTTTTAAGAGTTAAAAAGGTCAGGTGTGGTGGTGCACACCTGTAATACTATCACTTTGGGATGCTGAGGCAGAAGGATTGCTAGAGTCCATAAGTTTGAGACCAGCTTGGGCAATATAGTAAGATTTTGTCTCTACAAAAAGCACGAAACTTAGCCAGGCATGGTGGCACATACCTGTGGACCCAGATACTTAGGAGGCTGAGGTTGGAGGATCACTTGAGCCCAAAGGTCAACTACAGTGAATCATGATCAAACACACTGCACTCCAGTCTGGGTCACAGAATGAGACCCTATCTCTAAGAAAATGAAAATAAAATGAAAGTATTTTTATAATATAAAAAATAAAATGAATATCTCTCAGGTTCATATCACTTTACATGTCAGGCTATGGTAATTCATTATTCTTGGAATTTATTTCACTTCCAGAAAAAGGGACCAAAGTATTTAGTAAATATTCTCTGTGGCTACAATGGAAAAGTATAAGGCTATTTCAACTGTGCAAAATGCAAATTGAAATCATTCAATGATATTCCAGAAATAGCACACCTAGTTTTGCATTAACTATGCATATAATTTGATTACATTATAGGAGTAAGACATTGCCTAAAGTAGAAAATAAAAGAGAATCAAGTTTCAGAGGTCTGTAGACTTAGCAAAATTATCAATAAATGACAATTTGGGGAAGATAAAGCTATGATGATAACATGAAAACCTTTAATATTAATTGAATTGAGTATTGATGTAAACACCATACACAGTACCTTATAATAATATAGTCTGACTTACAGGGCTTTAATGTGTAAAGATGGTAGATGAAATAGATTTGGCACGTATCTTATTTTGACTGCTATTCATTTTAATATAACAAAGTATACGTCTTTACAGAGCAATCAATGTCAACAGCTAATCTATCAATATAACTAACATATGAACAACAAAACATGAATTCAAAATGATGAGCAACTGTTAGCATGACATATGCCTTGTAATTCACATTAATGCCATGGAAATCACATTTTTTGATACGACAACAGCATGCGATATTTCTAATACTTATAATGCTTATTTAAAAATTACAGCAAGGCATCAATGTCTCAAAACCAAGATTTTTCAAAAACCTCAATGAAGTTTTCTATATCTTCAAAAGTCATTCAAAATTCTGTCATAAACATGGAATAGCAAAAATCTATAAATTTTATCTGATTTTGAATTTTAAAAATAAAATTAATCTTTTTAAATTTAACTAACAAATGTTCACTCCTTTAAAAATAAATGCATACAACCACAGTTCAATCTTTCAGAGAAAGCATTATTAGTAAACTACAAAACAAAAGCTATAAAATTATTAAGACAAGAAATAATGACAGCCTTTGTGGTAGCTTGCAAAATGGCTAAAAACTTTCCCATGACCATATTCCCCTTTGCAGAGTGACTTTACTATGCCTCCAATTAGGAAGTGGAGACAATTTCTTATCTCTTGAATCTGGGCTCAACTTTTTACTGGTTTATGGGGCATTAGTAAACTTGCCCTTAAGCAGAGGATTGAGAAACACTTTCACTTTGGGACTTGCTCTCTCTTGCCACTGAGCACCATTCTGCCACCATACGATCAAACTTGTACTAACCTCCTACTGGAAGAACGATCACATAGAGTGCCATTTCAACTATCATACCAACCTAGACACAAATGTTAGGGTATTCTAGATTATCCAGCCCCAGATCAGTTTGTATAAGAAAAACTACTTACTGAACAAAGTTGAGAAAATAAATGTTTATGATTTTAAACTATTAAGTTTGGGGCAAAAATCTTTTTGGCAGGGGGTTGTTTTGTTTTTCAGCCAAAGCTAACATCATTACACATAACCTTTGGAAAATTAAACTATTTTTCATAACTGTCATAACAAAAATAGTTTACAAAACTCAACACAATTAAAGCAAAACATTAAATTAAATTCAACAACATTATATATTGTCAAAAGGTGCTTAATTAATCAAAAATAATATTTTATATACTTCCGTTTAGAAGCTATGTGGCTGTTCATAATAGTCATTAATTTTGAAATAACATATGAGATTAGATTTTGATTATGTAGTCAATTTCACATTATTCCACATAAAATGTAAAGCATTGGGAAATATTATAATTAATTCCTCTGTAAAATCATTCTAGATTGGATTATTTTCCAGTTTATCTCTTTGATAAACTCTGTTACCTGGCATGGTCAGGAGTATTTTGATTCTAGTTCCCTGGTTTAATTTTTGAGTACCAAAAGAGGACACCAATACGGTAAAAGTATCATAACTTGCATGAAACAAAACATCTATGGCAAATCATAGATACATAAGGAAGGCAACAATCACACTGTGTTACATAGGCACCAAATTAAGAAGAAAAAAGAAAGTGTCATTGCGAATTTGCAGGCATTTGCATTACTTGTGGTCAATTTCTCTTGTCTTACTCCCTGATAAAATAAAAAATGTGGTAAATTGCAGTATTAGATCTAGTAAAACTTAGAAAAAGAATGGATGGAAAAGTAAAAGAAAAACAAACGTGTTAATAAATTACTTTTTTGTATTCCACAAGTCCTAGGGGATAGAAAACAGAAATAAAGTGATACTGTATAGCAGTTTGTTTAAATAAATCACTTCACAAATAGTTCTCAGCAAGAAATGAAATAGCAGTCACTAATTATACCTAAGATAAATTGAAGGAGACTATTTGCGCTAATTAGCATTTCAATAAATAAGAAAAAGTTAGAGAAAATGAATTTAACAAATATTTTATCAGAAAAAAAGAGCAAATACTGCTATAATAACTTTTACTTAAGTGCTCATAACAAGAGCATCTGTGGAAATAAAGTAGGGAATATCAGACACATGAGAAAAAAAGGACATTTAATTGACTATTCCTTTGTTTCCTTCCTTATTGCCCAGTAATTCGAATTTCAAAATTAATACTTTTGTAACCTGGTTCAAGACTAGTGCCATGTAATTCAGTTTGAGAGTGGTGCCAGGGTCAGAAAAACAGTTCAGTGGCACAAAGTAATTTTCGATAGTTCAAAATCTTTATTTGCATATCTAAAAATTGATGAAAAGAATCTAAATTCACAATCCCTTTCCTGTCCCTATTCACTTTTCCAGGATCCGGCAAATAACTCCAGCACTTTCCGGTTTTTCTCTCCCTCTTCCAGCCACTTCCCTGTCCTTAATTATGTAGATTGACCTACCCTTTCTTCAGCAAAAAAATAAAGTGCCTGTAACTGAGAAGAAAAGAAAACAAATCACAAGCTTCTCTTCGGCCCTGAAGGACAGGGCATTAAAATTGGGCCTTAAACCAAGGTATACTTTGGCCTTACGATAGACACTTGGTGTATCAATTTTGAAAACACAGAAATATCTACATAAAATTTGTGATCTGCCCTGTGTTTTATTTCATTATCTGATATAAATTTATTAACAAAATGGTGATTTTTTTCATCTTTTTTAATATAAAATATACATAGAGATGAAAGGATTTTTCCATCATGAAAGTGAGGGAAAGAAAAAGGGGATAGGCAAGATGGCAAGGTTGATTCAGCAATGTGGTAAAACAATTTTATAGAGTAAATTGCTTATGTTGCATTTCCAATTATTTGCATACAACAGCATAACTCTCCAGTTCCTTAAAACATTAGTCGGGTCTGTGTGTACCTTTTAGAAGGTTAAGAAATTTAGGAAATAACCGTATCTGTATTTGAGTGGGTACCATGATCAAGGAAAGAACTTTCATATGATTTGGGAGAAAGAGAAGAATTCACCTGAGACAGTAAAATGAGGCTAGAGGTCACCTAAACCCCCTGGAAATCCACAGAAATCTTATGAGCATAATTGGATCACCCATGGAACACAGAACAAGGATCGAAGCTAAATTTTTTAAGTTTCTTGTTTTTATTTTATTTGAGGCAGTGTGGCTCTTTATAACCCAGGCTGGAGGGCATATCTCTGTTCACTGCAGCCTCAATCTCCAGGCTCAACCCATCCTTCTGCCTCAGCCACTGGAACAGCTGGGACTACAGACATGTGCCCCCATGCCCAGTTACTTTTTGTATTTTTTGTAGAGATTTTTTTTTTCATGTTGTCCAATCTGGTTTTGAACTACTGGGCTCAAGTAATTCTCTTGCCTTGGCCTCCCAAAGTGCTGGGATTACAGACCTGAGTCAGGGTACCCAGAAAGTTTTTTAAGTTTCTAAAGAAGCAAATTAATCAAAGGTAACCTGTGGGTTCACTTGTAATAAAAATGGTGTTCTTAGAATCTTGATAAAACTGATGAAACCAAAACTATGTCAAATACATATTTTTCTTTCTTTCCTTAGTCCCTCATATTGTCAGAGTCTTGAAATATCTTAGTAAATTAGGGATAAAAATTATTCATTTTGTCACAAATGTACTATTTCAAAAGCTAGTTCTTATTTATAGGAGACTATTTCTTCATTGGAGATTTCAATTGTTGGGCATATAGAACATTACAAGAGAAGATTATAGCTAGATGTTTCAATTATTTTATTAATGCAAACCAAAGGAAAATCAGAGTGAAAGTATGATGGAAGGACACGGAAAGGTGAAATCATGACAATAAATGACAAGCCTTATTGTCATGATGGCAATAAATAGTGAGCTTCTACAGTGAGGAGGAAATGTAAAAAAATTTGATTAGAGAATTATCTGCAGCATTTGTAATGATTTTCTTTTGATTGGTCTCCAAAGTGTACCATGAGAAAAGCATAGAATGATGAATAGATATTTGTCAAAGGCAGGGTTTTCAAGCTACAATGCAAGAGTGCCAAGGGCATTGCAAACTTCTGCCATTAGAGAAGGAAGATGACCTTGTCCCTGGGCTTTATATTGCTTTTGTTTGTTTGTTTGTTTTCTATGATTTTATTTAAGAAACAATGCCACATCTAAAAAACTATTCATAAAACATCCATCCAGATAATAAAAATATTCTCATTTATAATAAAAAGACGAATGAATTTTAGTATTAAGATACCAAGTGTTCTCTTTTTAACAAGTTACATATCTTTGTGCCTCAAACCATGCCATTTAATAAAATTTCTAACACTATTTCTCAGAAATATTAGAAATAGTGATGGTCTAATGCATCAAACCTCAATAAATTAAAATAATGGGAAAGAATGAAGTGCTTACCTCAGTTAATAAAATGTCTGTTTGATATTTCTAAAGAAATACATTTTCTTAATGTGAAATCTAATAGACTAACAAACTGTAAGCTGATTGGCCCTTTAGAGTTTCAGTGACTTGAGAATGAATTCCAAATTCTTTAGCTCTCTAACACTGCATGCCTGAAGCCCTCAGCTGCTTTCCAAATTCATGTTTCTCTGCTCTTTTACATCCCTATTCTCCAAATATTTTTTTTTTGCTCACATATTCCATGAAATATATTTTTTAAACTATGGCACCTTGAATATTATAAAGCTGATATTTGAAATTTTTAATATCAACAGTTTAATATTTGCAAGGAATAAAATATCTGATAGTGGTACAATATCAAGTATAAATTTAAAATGCATTTCAGCCGGACATGGCGGCTCATGCCTGTAATCCTAGCACTTTGGAAGGCTGAGGTAGTTGAAACACGAAGTCTAGAGATGGAGACCAGCCTGGCCAACATGGTGAAACCCCGTCTCTACTAAAAATGCAAAAATTAGCCGGGTGTAGTGGTGGGCGCCGGTAGTCCCACCTGCTTGGAAGGCTGAGGCAGGAGAATCGCTTGAATGCGGGAGGCGGAGGTTGTGTTGAGCCCCAGCTGCACTCCAGCCTGGGCAAAGAGCAAGACTTTGTCTCAAAAAATAAATTAATAAAAATTTAAAAAAAAGTAAACGTATTTCATGGAATACTTCAAGGATATGGAGCTCTAGATTGAGCTTATCCTAATGATGGAAAATGTCTTACTTATCACCTAAATCATTAGTAAAACCAGCATTTTTCTTTTTTCTTTCTTTCTTTTTTTTTTT
>NW_016107320.1:1397561-1434970 GCF_001604975.1 Cebus imitator | reverse complement strand
CTGCAACCTCTGCCTCCTGGATTCAAGGGATTCTCCTGCCTCAGTCTCCCAATTAGCTGGGATTATAGGCACACACCACTATGCCCAGCTAATTTTTGTAATTTTAGTAGAGACAGGGTTTTACCATGCTGTTCAGGCTGGACTGGAACTCCTGACCTCAGGTGATCCACCCACCTCGGCCTCCCAAAGTGTGTACAGACCTTTTTTTACATGTATTGATTAATTTACTTAACGTTTCATTTCAGGTGTAACGTATTCTCAAATTGTCCATTTCTTTAGCCAGTTCACCATTTCCCATTCTCAACTTTTTTATATCCTGAGCAATGTGTCATATTAAGACTGATGAAAATTACCTTTTACATTTTTTAAATAAGGGAAATGTTGCGGTGGTAGAAAAGTTGGAAAAACCAGAAGTAGCCAGCTTCAGAGTCTTAGGGCAGATCAAATTTCAGAAAAAGTGCCTTTGAAACTTGAGAATTTCAGAAAGAATATCCATGCCTGTGTACCCGCTGGAAAATCCTGGAACACACTTAAGGGTGTACTTGTCTGGGTTTGAGACTGCTGCTTTCTAGAATTTCTCAAATCAAACCAAACTGACCTAGTCACAGCTTCTTGGACGAACAATGTCTTTTTAAAAATGCTTTTATTTTTCTTACAAACATCAAGTGATTTTGAATTCCAATCCAATCTTTCTTCAAAGCCCTGTTCATAGTATTCCATATAGAAACATACAAGTAATTTATGGACAGTAATTTAGTGCAGAGGACCTGATTTCAAGTCAAAACCTTGTCACTACTTCCTGTTCAGATGCTCAGTTCCCAGGTCTGACTTCTATAGAAGAGTAACTTTAACAGACAAAAGCAACTTCATCAAGCACCACCATAGTTCCATAGCCATAAAAAACATAGAACAATATCATTCTGCAGCTTAAGTACTACCTTCCTGTCCCTGATTTTGTGTTATTTTTGGTACATGCTGCTGACAGAGGAATATGGGTGATGAGTCAGTTATATTTATATAGATAGGAGCGCAATACAGCTATAAAGCTCAGAAAATTCAAAGTTAGATCTCTTCATATCCTTTTGGAGTCTGTGTCTTCATAACTATGGAAAGAATATGATTACTATTTTTAGACAATAAAATTTCATTCTAAGATATAATTCACCCTTGTTTGTATTGGTAAAAACGTGTGAAACAAGAATAAAAGATCAGTAATAATGAGGTCAACTCTTACATAAGCAAAGGATTCTATTTGTCTAAAGTAACAGACAAGTATTTTTTCAAAGATTTAATTTATATTCATTGAATAAACGAATCATTTATTCACTCAATAAAGTAAATGTTCACTGAAATGTGTGTTTTTTTCTGTACGTAAATACACCGTAATAAAAAGTTTACAAAATTTCACTGGGCATTTACTATGTAAAAGTCAGTGTTGTATGATGTGATCAAAACATAGGATTGCTGCTCTACAGAATTTATACTTTTTGTATTTTATTTGAAATAGTGTTTTATATTATGCAGAATCCATTACATATGTGACAACTGAGACAAAATATCTTGCCACTAACATATTGAATGTGTTATTTTAGTAGCTATTAGCTGGGACAATGTTTTTCTGAAGCTGTTGATCATATATATGACAGGGTCATGAGATCAATTTAGTTGGTTGCAACAATTATTTATACATATATGTATGCATGTATTTATTTAAATTAGAATAGATGGGCTTGGCTAGATTGTATTTCATTAGAAATATTCAGAGTGCATAAAATGTGTTTCTTATTGCGGTTTATATTGAAAAAAGATTGAGAAACACTGAACTAGTGTAAGTGTTGCTAATTTTTTTTTGTGGTCTGCTCCTAGAGCATTAGAATTTTTTTAGTAAATCTTGCTCTTCATCATGACTTAGAGGATCCTATATTAGCAGTAGTCGGCCCACATATATGCAAATATGTGATTTTGGGATAGTGAAGAAGTGTTCTATTTGGAGAACAATTGCTTTTGCTTTCATTATAAGAAGTAATACTGATGGTGCATGTAATTCTAGCTACTTGGAAAACTGAAGTAGGAGGACTGCTTGAGGCCAGGAAGTTGAGGCTGCAGTGTGCTATAATCACACCTGTGAATAGCCACTGCACTCCATCTAGACAACATAGCTAGGCCATGTCTTTACAGAAAGAAGAGAAAGAGGAAGGAGAAGGAGGAAAAGAAGGAGGATGAGGAAAACGAAGGAAGAAGAGAAGAAGAGGAAGAAGAAAGGGAAAATGTGGAGAAGGAGGAGGATGAAAAAAGAGAAAAGGAGGAGAAGAGAAAGAGGAAGAAGAAGGGAAATAACACTGATACTATTTGAAATTCCTATTCCTATTCACTATAGAGTGGAATCAATATGATATGGCTCCATGTTTCTTTATGTAAGCAAAAAAACAATATATGTATGTGTATATGTATATATGTATATTTATACATATATATGCATGTATTTATTTAAATTAGAATAGATGGACTTGGCTAGGCTGTGTTTCATTAGAAATGCTCAGAGTGTATAAAATATGTTTTTTATTGTGGTTTGTATTTAAAATAGATTGAGAAACACTGAGCTAGTGTAAGTGTTGCTAATATATTTTTTGTGGTCTGTTTATATGTATATAAACAATGCATGAATGTATGTATGTATATGTATAATAATACAAAACACTGACCTCAAATGACTTCTGTATATATAAACAATATATGTATACATATATGTACATTATTATACATATATATGTATATATATGTATGTATACATGTATATGTATTAAACATATATACATAAACATATGTATATATTATACATATACATATACATGTATAATATACATATATGTACATTATTATACATATATATGTATATATATGTATGTATACATGTATATGTATTAAACATATATACATAAACATATGTATATATTATACATATACATATACATGTATAATATACATATATGTACATTATACATGTATATTATTATACATATTATACATATATTATGTTAACATTATATCAGAATACTATATATTATATAATTATATAATATATATTATTATATAATTATTTTATATATTATATATTATGTTAATATATATTATATTATAAATATTATACTATTATACATAATTAAACATCTATACATACATACATATATTGTTTGTAGATATATAATATATATAAAAATAGAGAGAGAGAGAGAGACAGAGACAGAGAGCCTAAATACCTATTTAAAGAAAAACTACACAGCACGGATCTCAAGAAAACTCTTAGAGTAAGTCAAGAATGTTTCCTGGAACAGGAATAATAATAGAATTCTATAGACATTCTCTTCACCTTCTTACAGGGAATTTCCCAGTGGTTAAGGACATAAGGATTAAAGATTGACAGACCTAGACTCGCATTCCTGCTCCACAAAGTTTTTGCAGGATATTCAGGTAAGTTATATAACTCTTCTGAGCCAAACTCTCTTTCACAGCTGTGGAATTCTGCCAATTAGAATTTCTCAACCAATTCTAATTGGTATGCTAATGTCTACTTCCTATGGAATGCTATTAGAACTGGTTGAGAATGTGTCCCAGGCTCTTCAGCAGTTAATATGTGAAAAGTAAATAATAATTGGTAACAGGAGCTATTCAAGATATAGTAAAACGTTTCTGTTACATAATTTTGTGTGCTATCCTAGAGCTGATTATTATTATTATTATTATTATTTTGAGAAAGGGACTCACTCTGTCTCCCAGGCTGGAGTGCATTGGTGCCATCTTGGCTCACTGCAGCCTCTGCCTCCAGAGTTTAAGTGATTCTCACATCTCAGCCTCAAGTGGCTGGCATTACAGGTGCAAGCCACCATACCCAGCTAATTTTTGTATTTTTTGGTAGCAACAGGGTTTCGTCATGTTGGCCAGGTTGGTTTCAAACCACTGACCTTAAATGATCTATCCACCTCAACCTCCCAAAGCTCTGGCTGGGATTACAGGCATAAGCAATGGTGATTGGCCAGGCTGATAACTCTTAACACTGAATAATATTATTATATTAGATGATTATAAGGCATTTAGATATATGTAATACTGACTAGATGTCAGTGTTACCCTTTTCTTAATATTTCGCTGTTTCAGATTCTCTGTAATAGGTTGTTATACACACACACACACACAAATCTGATACCTTACAGAATAGCAATCTGAGCTGATCATTATCTCTCATCTTTCTTGGGGAAAGACATAAATATAAGGTTATGTCATATTTGTGTGTGCATGTGTGTTTTGGTGGAGAGAAAGATGAAAAACCACAGATAATTCTAAATTTGTTTATAAAGGCAATTAAATTTCAGGTGATGAAGGAATCTTTATTTTTTGTAAGGCTTCAGCACTATCTGAAAGACCCCACCAGTGACACATAAGGGTGTAATCTCTAGAAAAATACACAGTAAGAAGAACTCCTTTTAAAGCTGCCCTAACATGCTTTTATGTTTGTTTGTTTGTTTTTAAGTCCACAGAATATCATACCTCTGCAACCAAGTTATTTAGCAACTTCAAACTGTCTCCCAGTTTTATTGAGGGTCTTCTACTATTGTTTTATTTTTTTCCCCACTCCTAACCTTGTCCAATGTGCTCAAACTATCCCATACTTTCTTCTAATGGTGCAGTCCAGCATTCTATCGACATAAATTGAAATAAAGATTTTATTTTCTGAAGAAAATGTAAAAAAGATATTTTGTAGACTGTGAATTGTTAAAAAGCAATGAATCAGCATTGAAAGATCTTGTTCCAGTCACAGTATTGACTTTTAGTTTGAATAATTTGAGGCAACTGAGTTGCCATCTATAAGACAATATTTTTTCATGTCTAACATTAGGGATTAAGTAAAGTAACATGAATAAAAATGCTCTGTAAACTGCATATTATAATGTTAAAAAGAATTTGAACTACAATCAGTAGGCATGTAAATAGTTTCAGTGTTTACATCAGTGGGTACCTGGGTTGGTTCAAGGGCATATCTGAGCCACATAAATTTGCATAAAGATTTAATTTACTTATGTTTGTGTTTACATATTTTCTTTAGCTTTTAATGGACCCAACTAAAGATGTCTGACTCTAAAAATATTAAAAAGCATTTCTTCATGCAAATGAGTGCTACCTTTTCTATGTTCACCACTGGATGTCTCTTAACCAGCAGGATGCATGCAACCCCTAGAAAGAGACTTGGATGAATTATTTGCAAATATTTGCAAAATGGAACAGAAAAAGGTTAAGTTCATCAAAATTGCAAACATTCAAGTCCCATTTTGTCGAATGCTGTTATAAATAATGTAAATATTTGCTATGGATTAATTATAATCATCTCTTTACAGGCAGAATGTAAAATGGACTTTTATGCAGATGAAGTTTAAAAGGAAGAAGTGACTTGAGATTTGAATTCTTGCTCACCTTGGAGTCCTGAAACTTTGGACACATTACTTATATTTCCTAAGTCTCCAGGTGACTCATCTGCAAAATGGGAATAAAATGATCTACTTTGTCCACCTGACAAGGTTGTTGTGAAATTAAATTCAAATCCAATTAAAGATTAACACATTATATTACATAGAAATAATTAACAACAACAAATATTTGTTTTTGATTGCCTTGCTGGAGGTTAGTGGCTGGGTAATAATTTGGTGACCAAAATAGACATGGCCCCAGGGTTATTTCTAGTTCAGCACTAAAAACTAAAATTTTTAGTTTGCTAACTAAAAATTTCAAACTCTAAAGATTATGAAGCAAATTGAAGGTGTATATAATGCAAGGATATAAGGGTAACAGACAGTCAAATCAAATGTTTAACCCATACACAATTTAATAGTAACTCACTTTTAAAACTACTTTTGAGTAAGAAGAAAATTGAAGTAAATATTATAAATTCTTTTTTTTTAATTTAATTTAATTTTTTTTTTGTTTTTATTTATTTATTTATTTCCATTTATTTATTTTATTGCATTTTAGGTTTTGGGATACATGTGAAGGACATGCAAAATTGTTGCATAGGTACACATGTGGCAGTGTGATTTGCTGCCTTCCTCCCCATCACCAATAAAAAAAGTAGAATGTCTTATTAGACACATGAGGTGTGGCCTAAACAGTTGGTATGAACTTCATGGCCTAAGATAGATATACTTGAAAGAGGAAATATTGAAAACAGAATATTCAAGAATTCAATTCAATAAACCAGAAAAATGACAATTGGTAAATATAAAAAAGAAAAGTAGACACAGGAATTTAAAAGGTAAAAATATTTAAGTGATTAAAACCTAAACTTGTTCTAAGTAAAAAGAAAAATATAATAGGAAGACAATTTACTGGTCAGAATGTTTAAATAAAAAAGAAGGGGAAACACACAAAGGCAACATGAGATATTAAATTATATATGTCTGTGTAAAGTGGATAATTTTGTATGAAAATAAATAATAAAAGCAAGTTCTATTGATTTGGAATATTAGAGAACAATTTTCATAGAAAAAAAATAGAAAATTAGTCACTTATTTTGCCTCAGAAGAGTCTCCATGACTAGGCAATTTCATGGTGAAATTAAATCATACCTTTAAAAACAAGTAATATTATGTTATTAAAATTGATGTATAGGACCAAAATTAGAGTCTCACAATGAATGGATTTAAGGAAATACTATGGGAAAAGTAAGAAAAATAAAGAAAATAAAATACATGGAGAAAAGATGTAAAACTGAATATATGCAATAATTCACAGTAAAATATTAGTAAACTTAATTCAACAGTTTAAGATTGCTACCTCATGAACAAGGAAAGTTCATCCCAATAATAAAATGATGCATCACCATTTATATATCTTTTCAGGTCATGCACTCAATACATTAAATAATAAAAATGATAAAAATCATCTTAATAGATATCTACAAAGTATGTGAAAAAATATAATATGCCTGACTATACTGTAATTTATAACATTTGTGCCTAACTAAACTATAATCAAGCTAACAGTAGAAGGAAGAATTTGCAGTCTCCATGTTACTTGACCTATCAGACACTCTTGTTCACTTTTTCAACCTGGAAACACTTTCTTATTTCTTCTATCTGCTTCCAGGATATCATATTCTTTTGGTATTTCGACCTATTTCACTGGGCTTTACCTCTTATACTGTGGCTGGCTCTTTCACTTCTTCTCAAACTCTTCAGTATTGGAGTACCCAGTGACTCATTCCACAGATATCTTATATTTCCCATCTATACTAATTTCCTCGGTGTATACGTATATATGTGTGTGTGTGTGTGTGTGTGTGTGTGTGTGTGTGTATGTGTGTATGCATATATATGTATCATGCTGGTGGCCATATGAGTCTAGATTTCATGTTGGAGGTGCAAGGCAAATATATATATATATATGTGTGTGTGTATACATGTACATACACACATATATGTATACACACAGACACACACACACACATATATATGACTGCACTTCCAACATGAAAGCTAGACTCATATGTCCACTACCATGATCATCTAATAGACAAAGTTAATAGCTCCACAACTGTGCTCCTAACCTACCACCACCCCTACATTCCCCATTCTTCCTTGTAGTGATTAGTGGCAATTGCTCAGACCAAAAATTCTTGATATCATGCTATATTTTCTTTTCTTCTTAACATCCCATATGCAACTATGTCATCAAATCCTTTGACTCTACTTTCAAATTATACTCTCCTTGACAATAATGCCCACCACATAGTGAGGATTAAATGAGCTAACATATGTAAAACATTTAGTGCAATGTTTAGCTGGGAATAAAAATAACGAAGAATAACATTCCTTGGGCTGGCTATTGTGGTAGGATTATACTGCTTTTATCTTATCTAGTAAGTATAACAATGTAGTCATTAAAATATGAGGCACGACTATGAACTTCATCTTGCAGATGATGAAACTAAAGCAAAGAGAGGTTAACTAAGTTACAAGTCATAACTGTTAAATGACAGAGCCAAGGTTTGAAACCAGTTATTGGACTCCAGAGTTGTAGTGTAATGCTGAATGTTAGCTATTAGTATTAAAAATCATTATATGCCATGTGAGCCACAGAAATAATTTGAAATACAATAAAATAATACAATTTCAAGAAATTGCCAATTTATATACACAATACCCCAAATAATAGCTTTTCTGTACAAGCACAAGGGTCTATAAAAAAAAGAATTGAAAATCTATTAATTTAGGCAATACAAAAGTTAAACAACTAACAGGAAATATGCAATGTTTATAGGGAAAAGGTTGTTAAGAAATGTTTCTGAACATCACAAAATAGGTGTTGAAAGAAATGAGAGAAGAGCCACGCTCCTAGATAGAAAGACTCAATATTATTAGATTGGTGCAAAAGTAACTCTGATTTTTGCCATATAATTGTGGTTCTGGCAAAACCCACAATTACTTTTGCACCAACCTATTATAAAGATGTCATCCTCCAAAAATTAAATGTAACCATAATCAAATTCACAACATAAAGTTTTATAAAACTTGACAGCTGATTATTAAGTTTATTTTCAAGAGAAAATACACAATAGGCAAAAGCTTTTCAAAAACAGCAAAAACAAAGAACTCACTCTACTAATTAGAAAAAAAGATTCTTAAAGCTAGACTTTGTGTTTCTTGCAAGTATATCAATAGTACAGCATAAAGTTGCTGGAAATAAATCTGTGTATGCTTGAGAATGCAGTGTATAAGACAGGTTGTATTTCAATTCGGTAATAAAAAATATGACCATTCTTATTATGGTATTGGGAACTATTGGTTGTCCAAAAGAAAGAAAAAAAGAAGGAAGAAGAAGGGTGGGAAGGAGGGCAAGGGGAAAGGAGAGGCATGGGAAGAAGAGAGAGAAGGGCAAGAAAAGAAAGAGATGGAGGAAGAAAGGATCCTACTTAATACCACACTTCAAACTCCAGAAAAGTTTTTCAAAATCTCTCTCACCATTTAACAATTACTTCTTCAAGTTTTTTTTTGAACAACAATTTTATAATATAAATTTATGGCATAAAATGAAAAAAGCAGAAGTCAAACAATAGAAAGAGATTATTTCAAAGCAGCATAGATCATGAATCCCTACCCTACCCTAACCCATATGTCCAGAAACATATTCATGAAACTCTAGCCCAAATAAACTATTCTGAATAAAGGAAAAGCAGATAGTAAGTAGTGAGTGATGGAAAAAGCTCCCAGGAATTGAGTACTATATACACCATTGGAAGTGTTCTACAGGACAGAAAGTGCAGCTAAGAATTATGGGATTAAAATCTATGGTTGATTGATGCAAATCATTTAGAAACACCTCAGAACTTCAGAAGAGACTGAACAGTCAGAGTCCGCCTTTCCCCTTCCAACTATAACCTCTCTAGCAAAACAAACAAAAGAGCTAGACAATAGTTCCCTACCTCCAATTGTAACTCACCAGGAGTTACAAACTAGGTAAGGAAAGTGCTGTAATCATTAACATTTAAACACTATTTTTAATTAAGCCAAACACATAGACAGTAAAACATGGTTATTAAATAAAAAGAAGATTGTAGACCAAAGGAAAATTCTGAGATTCACCATTATACATAAAATATATAAATTAGAGAAAGTGAGGGCAAAATTTATTTGGAAAAAAAATAAATGAATGGAATGCTTAAAATAACCTCTAGATGACAGTTACTTGTATTTAGAGAAAAAATATAAGGAGTTAAAATTTATTCATGAAATTATGATAGCTATGGGGAACAAAGATGATCCAACATAAGAATTACTGCTTTCTCTAAAGTAGAAGAAACAAATAAATAAAACTGAAAGCTATTAAGTGACAAAATAGGTAAAATTTCTCTGAAATGAAAAAAGTGAAATGGTAAAAATATAGAAGGCATCCAAGCAGAACATTCATGTCATCGAAAGGAGAAAAATACCAGGATGCCACAGGATTTCTTATGGCAATATTCAGTGCTTGGACTTAATAGAGAAATGTGTTCACAAATCTCAGGCAAGGAAGGCATGGACCATTAATAACACTCCCAGAAAAGAATAAAGGCAACAGTCAGACACCTGAAACATGAAATGTTTCAAGGATTAAAAAACCAACTAGCACTATTACAGTTCTTTTAGAATCTATCTAGCAAATTTTCTGGCTTTTCCTAGAAAATCCCCCATGCAGGGAAATAAAACAAATCAAAGCTAACAAACAAAACTAATTAAGAATACCAGGAAAGAAGGAATGATCTGGCTAATGAACTAAGAAATGGAAAATCCATAAGATAAAGAAGACTTGTGATGATGAGTACTGCAGCCATTATATGTAGAATGAAGATCAAAGACCAGAGGCAGTTAAAGTTGCAGAAGAACCAAATGTAAATATTGTGAATTCTGACAAAGTTAAAGTAATATAATTATCAACAAACTGGAAATGAAGAGAAGTGAGGACAAACTGGAGAGGAGCTAATCATCTTCAATTACACTGCAGGGAGTTAACAAAAGCTATCTGAAATTAAAACATGAAGCTAATGCATTCAGCTTCTTAATGGTATTTATAATCTTTTATTCTTAACCATGAAGACAAGTTTTATTTTTAAAAAGTTCTTATGATAAAGAAATATTTAAGTAAGTTCAGCCATTTTCTAATTTATTTTTCATTATTTTTTCTATAAAATTACATATATTAATTACAAACAGTCTTCATGTATCTATATATTTTATTCTTTTATTTGTGCAAATATATAATTATATAACTGTGGTATGTTCATGAAATGTTAACAGTTTTTTCTTTCTGAGTATAAATACTTTACAGTGGTTTGTGTTTTTTTTAAACTTGACTAATTACTGTAAAAGCATACACTTTATCTGCATAAAAAATCTAAATATAATATGATAATGATAACCATGTTAATAAAATGATTATGAAAGCCTTTAGATATCTATGTATATGAATTAGCTTGCACCAAAGAAAGAAACCTAAGCAGAGGAGATTTGCTGTGATACCTAAAAGAAACAGGTAAGGAGGTTAGCCTGTTGTGTAGTCAGGAAAGACATTTTCTGTGCTTGCCTTGCCCCATTGCTTTGTGTCTGAACTCCATAAAGAATAATTGAATATGCAAGCTGCAAAACTGGTGGAACCTAGAACTGGGTTAACATCACAGTGAAATGGACATGATGAGAAAAGCAGAGCCTTATTCAAACCTCTGCTAATACGGCTGTCCTGAGAACTCAAAACTTACTTGCTTAACTTTGGGCTTATCAGAATTTGAATTATCTGGTAGTAATTCCTCTGTCACCATTACCAGTCTGTGATGTAGGAAGCTGGGATCAGTGGCAGTGCTGAGGTACCACCTCAACTAAGAATCCTTGAACAGGAAACAAACAAACAAACCAAGAGGGCTGTTCAGTCCCTCTCAGATAAGAGGTTCTGAAAAACTACATGATGCAAATTTTGCTGGGTAGAAGAAGTTAAATGTATGTAATTTGACCACATTACTACTTTGGACTCATGGATCCCTGGGAAACACACTCCAATTAAGTTTTTTAAAAGTCTGAATACTAGATGTCCTAAATTCCTGATATTTTAAATGTTTTGACCTAAAGTTGGACTAAGGGCCTTGAAAATAGATGCAGAATGTTATCATCAATGCCTTTTATATAAACTAGCCCAAATTATACATCCTTTGATTTGTTCTTGTCTAAATAATATTATATATTTAACTTCACAAATGTTCTATGAGTAATCTTCTCTGAGGATAACATTAATTTTGAAAAATGCCAGATATAGGTGATGGGGAGGAAGGTAGCAAATCACACTGCCATGTGTGTGCCTATGCAACAATCTTGCATGTTCTTCACATGTACCCCCAAACCTAAAATGCGATTAAAATTTTTTTGAAAAATACATTGAATTCTAAGATATATCCTGGATACACTATGTTATGTTTTTCTATTTAGTTTTTTTAATAGACTACTTAGAAAAGGTTAATATTTGAAAAGCATGAAGAAGGGTGTAAATTGCTGAGTCTAATAATATAACTTTAAATGTCTGTAGGTATTTAGTGATGGGGAGAGGGTGGGCGGAGCTTGTAAAGTTGGTCCAGCCCATAGTTGATTAGGTTAGGTGACTAGATGTGTATCAATGGGCAACTACATTTTCTGTCCAATAAATCTCTTTATTATTTTTCCATGTGTAGGACTAAATGCCTGTACAACAAAGCAACTGTAAATAAGAAAATTCTGTATGTCAGAGTGGAATACTAGCTAGATTTAAAGAAGGCAACAGGATGGCATTAATGAGGTTAAACATACACAATCATACACAGAAATCAAAATTCTTGTACCCAGCACTTTTTTTTCTCTCAGCTTCATTGAATCTTCCAAAGTGGCTTTTAAACTTTCTAATAGATTTCCTTACCTTAGAAATATGGGAACTTTGGAATTTTATCATAAAATTGTTGAGTATATGAAAATGCATGAAAAGACTAAAATGTGTAACAGAATGTTTAAAATTAAAACTCTCATTTCTACTTTTGTTACTGAAATGGTTGTGTTCTTCCTTAACCTAAGAGTTAAACACTTTGGTAAGTTTCTACCAAACTCACTTAATAATGAACAAACTAAGGCTAAGAGAAATTGTGGCTACCTTTATGGAAGTAAATAGGCATTATGACATTCATGAACAAGTAAATCATAATGTGAGAGGTGCTTATAAAATATATTTTTCTCTTTATTTTAAATATTTATTTATTTATTTATCCAACTTATATTTTAGCTTCATAAGCTAGTTCAGCCACTGTGGAAAGCAGTCTGGAGATTTCTTACATATTTATTTTTGAAGTGTATGTGCAGAGAATTTTCAAAAAATACATGGGTCCCCTCCTATTTCTGTTCTTGCACCGGATTTCCTGTATGGCTACCAATGTTTCCACCTTTCCCGTGCTTCCTACTTACCGGGAGACAAACAATAGTGAGAGAAGACACAGGAGGACCTGCATCAGGGCTGGGGTGTGAAAGGAAGCACATATTCTTCAGTCAACACAGTAGGTTTTGGAAATGCTTGTGAACATGAAGTTAGCTTTCCCAGGGATGAAAATTAGGAATCGCAACTGGCTATAATGTGAGGGGACTCAACCCTCTATGGTCCATAGGTGGAATCCACACATATCCCTGCTTCTCAAGATAATCCTAATTTGCAACCTGTTTTTATGCTCTCAGAAATGAAGTATTTGGCTGAGAAGATAAATTCTACAACCTGCCTACTGTAGAGGGTTTCACAGTCATTTAAATTGGTTTCCAGCTAGCCACTACAAATGAACCCAAAGGACTTCAGAGGTAAATCATTTTTGCTGACCCTGGACTTGTCAATAGGATGCATTTTCAGAGAAGTTTTGGCCTATGCTTAGACTCACTTTCTTCCTATGGTAAGCAGCTTCTTGATTTCCATGTACAAGTTTTTATTCCTTCATATTTTAAATTATTTAATAGTGCCAAACACAAGAATTCAATAAATAACTGTCAAAGATGGTGACTTTAAATGAAAGTAAGACACTAATATATGTAAGCATGGTTTTGTTTTTTTCTCCTCTTCATAAAACAAAATGAAACAAAATAACTAAACTTTTTATTTTAAATTTAATACTTTTTAAAAGTTTAATTATGTAAGATCAGGTATTCATACATCTGTCTACTGTTTTACTTGTCTGGCAATATCTGGAAACTGAAGTAGTGTCAAAATAAAATTTCTAGTACCAGAATACAGTCAATACAGTACATTAGACAGCTGTATCAGTTTGCATATTTTAAAAGGAAATTTAAGATTGATATAGTTATCCTAATTAAATGTTTTATGAAAAACAATCCTTTGTTCTGTTTTCACTTTGATGCTTAAGGAAAAATAACTTAGATACAAATTATTCAAATTATGGCTCACTATGCAACCTATTTGCTAATCTTCTACATTGATTAAAATAGTAAAACATTATTTTAGTCTAAAATAGACTTTCACATTCAAGAAATAAGTATGACCTTTTTCCAACTTTTATTTAACACACTTTCCATTATTTCTAACTTAATAAACTTATTTCCACAAATATATATCCCTCAGGGAGATGTGTAATAGGTATGAAAAATTCTAGTAAGTTTGTTATAATCCAAGACTATTTACTACCTTCTGAGAGGTAATGTACATAAGCCAAAAAGAACATTAACTAAGCTACAATCTTAATTTTTAGCATGCTTCTAAGAGATAAAACACAGGTAGCACACGTGCACACACATATTTGAAGGATAAATATTCTGGCTTATTTTACATAATGTACATAGAAATACATTTAATTTCTACATTAAAATTCTTTGTCATCTCTTTTAGAAAATGCATGTCTATTAAAGCTGATATGATATATAATATGTTGAATTAAAAGCATTAATTCAAATCAGTGCCTTTTGGGAAAAATTACTTAAGACATATCAAATGCCCCCTTTGGATTTCCTATAACTTTATACTTTAATTTCCAGTGAAAATAGAGAGGCACACTTTATAGCGTAGCAAAAGTAATACTGCAGTTTAGTTCAAAATGGTTTTCTGTTTTGTCGGGTTGAAACTAACCTTCTTCACTAATTTTCAATTATTTTATAATTTTGATTTTTAAACATAGGTATTTAGCTTAAGGAAACTAAACACATGCTGAAGAGATAAGGGGATTCTGTCCTCCTATTTCAAGCTAAAAATATAACCTCTAAATTATCTTTTACAGTAAGCCAAAGCCAGTATCACATACCTTTCGAGAATGAATTTCTTTCACATACAATGGAAGTAGAAACTCAGATATACCTTCAAGTCGGATTCCCTTCTTGGTGACTCTCAGATTTCCCATACCATCCTACAAGCAATGAAATATAGTTCACTTTTAGGTTAATTGGAGAATGAATATCTGCCCATAATTTTCTTAGGCCTAAATTGAGAAAACAGTGAGCTCAAATCAGTGATGATTTAATGAAAATGAGATATTGAATCTACTTAATTAATGATTGCAGCAATTTGCATGCATATAGAGGGCTCTATTTAAAATGAAAAAGAAGATTTAAAGGACTGTGTCTTCTAGCTTTACCAGAGACTAGGATTTGCCCATGAATAAATCTTTTACTTTTTTCATGCATCAGTCAGTTCAACTATTTACTTTGTATGATACTTGCTACCTGACTGTTGGAAAGAACTTTGTTTGCAGAGAAGTCTAGTAATATTTTTATATTACAGTTATACAAATAACTAAAATATTCTGAATCACATTTGTACAATAATTTTCACAAGTAATTAATGATAGTCTGATATTAGTAAGTATTCAAACAATGAGTAGATGTATGTCAGATCCTTTCGAAAATAGCAGTTTATGAGAAAGGTAAAATGGGTACACAAATAATGCTTATGAGACAGAATAACATAACTAAACAGAGTGCTATTGGGAATTAAAGAAAGAGGATTTTATATCTGGCAAATAGTAAACAATTGCTCATGAAAGAGATTGATTACGATAAAGTCATTAAGAATGTGGATTTTCAACAGGGAAGGTCCCTGGAGGCTGGAACAAAATGAACATGCTGGCAACATTTAGGAAATAGCATGCCATCTGATCTTACTAACGTATGAGATTTCTATTTTTGAATATTGGGAGAGAAAGCAATGAGGAGTACATTTTGGGGACAGAGAAAGGAAAGCCATACATACAAAGCAAAGGAGAATGTAATTAAGTCAGATTCCAAGAGAAGACACTTTAAAAGTTCTTATATATTTCAATGGCTTGAAATGACTGGAGGCAGGCTTCAAGATTAATCTGGCAGAAGTACTGTTTAGGGCTGATACAGTATTACTAATATTGCATAACTTGGTAGTAGTTTGAAGAATGTGGTGGAAGAAAAATCTACAGACTTGTTGGCTAATTTTATGTGGAGACACGAAAAGGAAGAATTTTTTTTTCCCATTTATTTATTTTATTGCATTTTAGGTTTGGGGGTACATGTGAAGAACATGCAAGATTGTTGCATATGTACACACGTGGCGGTGTGATTTGCTGCCTTCCTCCCCATCACCTACATCTGGCATCTCTCCCCTTGCTATCTCTCCCCAGCTCCCCACCCCCCACTGTTCCTCCCCTATTTCCCCCCAACTGACCCCAGTGTGTAGTGCTCCCCTCCCTGCGTTCATGTGTTCTCATTGTTCAACACCCGCCTATGAGTGAGAACATGTGGTGTTTGATCTTCTGCTCTTCTGTCATGACTAAGCATGAATAAGAAAATATAATGATTTTAAAAACTGAAATAGTAAAATTTGTAAGCTCAATACCAAAGTAAATTTAGCTTTTCACTTTCTAACATTAAATCATCATGTAAAATTGGTTTATATATATATATATATATATATATAATTATACACATAACAATATATAATTGATCATACATAACCATATGTAATTGATCATATATATCATATATAATCATGTTAATTATGATTATACATAATCATATATTATATATACATGTACACACATATGTATATATGTGTGTATCTGTATATATATGTGTATATATGTACATACACACACACATACATATATATACACACACACATATATATAAACCAGCCCATCTGTAGAAAAGGATGGGGACATGACAATTGAGAAATATCTGAATCTATCATTATTGATAAGCAAGCCCAAGGTGGACAGATTTATATAAAACCAAGCAGAAATTCTTAGGTGATATCAGTGGGTTGGGAAAATATATTTTACATATTCAGGGATGTTGTGATCAGTATAAGAAGTAAGTTGAGGGAATATAATGGCCCAACCCCTCCAAAAAAGAAAGCCATTGAGGTAGTATTATGTAACACAATATTAGCAATAGAAAACATAGAAAAGTTTTGAAGGAGTAAAAATGAATTGGATTTAACTAAAAATTGAAGGACTTTTTAAATTTTTTAAAAATCCAGACTAAAGGATAATGACTACAGAGCAAGAGGAACATTTGGAGGTGGTGAGATTTGGATTGTCCTCTAGAAGGAGAAAATGAGGGATTTGGGTTGAATTAAAATTAGAATGAGAGTGAAGAAATTTGTTCTTTGAGGCAAGTGAAAAAGCTCAAAACTGATGTTGGAAATACCTTACAGGGAACCAATCCAAAATGAATAAATAAATGAATGAATGATTTCATGTGGAATTGAAGAGTTATTTAGATGAGAAAATACATATATTTCTGGCAGGATGATAACACATCCTGGTTTCTCTGAGACAGGGCTGATTTACACCAGTTTTATGGTGTTCTGTTAAATTTTAAAAACTGAAAAGTGGCTCAGATTTATACTTTTAATTACATTACTACCCAATTATTGGCTCTAATAAGTATGGTTTTACAGCACTGTGCTTATCTAAGAACAAAAACAGAATTAACAGTGAGAGAAACTCAAAAGTGAGGATTTGCTATACAGGAATGATAGAAAGTCTTAAAGATGTGGTATTCTTAAAGTGGCAAAAAAAAAAAGATGTTTTCATATGACTAACCATTACTTTTCTCATTGAGTCATGACAAGGAAAGTCAGAAGCTAGGTTGGGTTACCAAAACAATGCAGAGGCAAAAAATGGCAAATGGTGATAAACTAATGATGAAGTTCAATAGATGTTAAGAAATATGGGAATTATAATATGAAGACAGGTTTATCATCAGAAACTGTAATTTTGCATTTGGAGATCTTGAAGTTGAAAGCATTTTCAGACATGATAAGACCTACAGAACACCCCCAGTGGTGGAGGCAAATTTAAGAATACACAGAATTCTCTGGTATTCAGGAAGCTAGGAATATTAATTAGAACTTATAACATGACGTGGGGCTTTAAAACATTATTTTGTCAAAGAGGAAATTTCTCAACTAAATTTCACACAGTGACTGTCCATATTTTTTCTTAAATCCCTGCCAGAAGGAAATGTTCTGAAGTGCTCCCTGTAGAATTGTTACAGAAATATCTAATGTCACTGGAAGATTATCTCAGAGCAATGGAAACAAGTTCTAACACAATTGTAATTCCCATTTCAATATTAATACTAAAAAATGTTCTGATGAGATGATTGGAATTAGAGAACCAAGCACCCACAGTAAAGTGAGATATTTCTCATGATATACACATATTTGATGTTGGAGTTTTCAGTCTTGTGCTTTGTGTGTTTTCTTCTTATATTTTCTATTTAATATATGATTTCAAATATACAATTATATTTCATTTAAATTAGATAAAACAGAATTAGCCTCTGTAAATGTAGAACTGTTCTTATAATATCATGTCATGAATCTAACCACACTTCACTATGTCTATTTGTTTCTCCTTTTATTTTTTCCTGTCTTGTATGAAAAAAATGAATTTTCAAGTTTTTCATCTAGATGAAATTGTAAAATGTATAAAGCTGTATAACATATATAATCAACCTGACCCTCACACTCATACATTAAGTCCAGTAACGATTTATGAGTTGATGAAATCATCTGGTTTTCCTTCTGTAAGTGCATTAGAAATTGAATTTATTTTTACTGTCACTACAGTTTTCTGATTCATTTATTTTCTTGATCCCTTCAACAACTGAAAAAGAGAAAATGATTTTTTGATTTTCTGTTCAGGAAGACATTGTTACCAGAAGGTAACAAACTCAAATGTACTAGACCCAGACCTTGTCTTGGTTCTGCCACCTCCTCCTTTCCTTAAGTGTCAGCCACTTATCACTTTGTGTCTTAATTTTATAATCTGTAAAAGAAATAGTAGCATAATTTATGTGTCTATTTTAAAGATTACATGAGGATGTAGAAAGCTTAAAATAGTGCCTAATTTATGTCAAACTACTCAATAGTTTTAACTATAATTAACATTTTACTTAAAATTTTAGGTTTTGTCATGTATTATAAAAATTCATGTTATTTATTTTCAGAGAAATTATCTTCGAACTTCAGTACAATCTACATCAAACTTCATCGTCATTATAGTTATGATACTCTTGTTCATCATCCTGTAATGTCACACATTGCTATGGTTTGGATGTGTCCCCTCTAAAATTTAGGTGTTGAAACTTAAGGGCCAATGCGATAGTATTAAGAGGTGGAGTCTTTAAGAGGTGATTAGGCCAGGAGTGTTCCTCTTTTATAAATGGAATTAAGGCCTTTATAAAAGAGGTAAATGAGGCTTCATGTGGTGTTTAGACCTCTTGCTCCTCTGCCCTCCCCCAGGTAGGTCACAGCATTCCTTGCCTCTGGAGGGTGCAGCAACAATGTGTCAAATTGGAAGCAGACAGCACCCTTATTCAGAAAACAGAACTTGCTAGTGCCTTGATCTTGGACTTCCCAGCTTCCTAAACTGGAAGAAAGTATTTTCTGGATTTTTCTAAATTACCTAGTCTTAGGTATTTTGTTATAACAGCAAAAACTGACTAGGGCACATGTGATTTATCTAATTTTGACAGACAGTATAGTATCATTTTGGAAGGGGATATGAAATCAGACATTTTGGGTTTGAAACTTGACTTTTATATTTAGTGACTGTTGAGTTTGACATGTTATCTATCTAAACCTAAATGCGTATTTTATAAACATTAGACAAATAACAGTATTCTTCACAGGGATGCTGTATTAATTTAATGAGACATTATGTAAATGAATTAGTTTGGACCGAGTATATTTTTAATAATTATTCCCTTTACTTGTGGGTTATTGAAAATTAATATTTAAAAGTAGATTTAATTAGTATCTAATCAACACATTAAGAAATCAACTTTTCTTATTTTTATTTCTTCTTTTTCATTCCCAACGACACTATGACAGTTCAAGATCACGTTATCTCCAGCTTGGCGATTGCCACCTAACCGCTGCTTACATGGTTATTTAATTATTTTGGCATGATTCTTGCTCAAAAGCCCACGGTGTCATCTTAGCCTGAGTATAGATTTGTGTCCTCCATTTTGAATATTTACTGTCCTTTCTAATTAATCTGCTGTGATTATCATATTCATGTTTAGGGGAAATATTATAAAACAGACTCTTCCGCTGTGCCCCAACCCTCTCCTTTGGAAGGATTTTCTAGATTTGCTAAGTGTCTCCCCCAAACCTGTTTTCCTTTAGGTTTTTGTTGCTGTTGTTGTTTATTTGTTTTTGCTTTTTGTTCATCATCACACTCAACTTTTACTTCCAGTAAACTATACTGTTTCAGCTGTTTTTTTTTTTTAGAATGGCTCCATGTTTTGCCATCTAAATTTCTTGATCTGTGTGCATTCTAGCTGCTTGAAACAATTTTTCCCCCATTTCTTTTTAATGCTCTTACCCGTAATTCAACACCCTGTCCAAAGACTGCCATGGTTAATATCTTTGTCAAAAATAACATTGCTGTCTATTCTATATTTCCAAAATGCTATAGTAGTATTTCTTATAAAACATCATATTCTCATTCTAATTTTAGTTAACTGTGTATAGTTTTTATCTTTTCTTTAAAAGTTCATGATCAATCGTATTTCTTATTTATCTTCATGTTCAATTCCTTCATCTTGCATAATCCTTCCAACAGTGGATATAAAGTATGAAGTATGTGGTTAGTAAAATGTTTGATTATTGAATTGAACAGAATTTACTTCTTTACCTAAATAACAAAAAACTCCAAAACTATATTAATACCCTTGTAAAGATCACAATTACTAAAATTTATAGAATTTGCCTTTAGAAACTGAAAGTAACTTTTTTTTTTCTTTTTCTTTTTCTTTTTTTGTTTTTTGAGAAGGAGTCTCACTCTGTCATCAGACTGGATTGCAGTGGCAGGGTCTCAGCTCACGGCAACCTCTGCCTCCTGGGTTCAAGAGACTCTCCTGCCTCAGCCTCCCAAGTAACTGGGACTACAGGCAGGTGCCACCATGCCCAGCTAATTTTTATATTTTTAGTAAAGACAGGATTTCACCATGTTGGCCAGGATGGTCTCAATCTCTTGACCTTGTGATCCACCTGCCTCCACCTCCCAAAGTGCAGGGATTACAGGCGCGAGTGAAACTGCCTGACTGAAAAGAATTTATCATAATTTTCATTTGATTTTTTTTTTTTACAAAGTATAGGATTTTTTGTTGAGAAATACATTTTGGAATTTCTTTTGAGAAACAGACTTAATAACAAATTATAGGTCTGAATGTCAACAAAGAGAATATTGAGAGCCACAACATTTTAAATTTAAAATCCACAGTTAGAACTTTGCAATGATCTGATTGTAATTCACTCCCTCCTCAAAGTCATTAATGGCTTTAGGTTACCTGAAATTTGAGGTTTGTGATGGAGTAAAAATGGATGCACTCAGTAAACCCGATGAGGCTGCTCTGACAGTAGTGAGTTATCTCAACTGATTGTTCACAGTCAGTTACAGATCGAAATCTTTGTTCTACTCTCTCCCCCCTTTCACTACGGTACTTGAAAAGCCTTAAAATAAATACAGAAATTAATTCAATGAGACTACAAATAAGGAATCACCCAGAGTATTCAGTAAATCAATATATAAATGGTAAAATTATAACATTTAATTATATGCAACCAAATTATAAAATTTAGTTTGCAACAGTGTAGAATATGTAGATATATAGAATATACATATATATGTATACATGTGTGTGTGTGTGTATATATATATATATACACACACACACACATATATATATATATATATATATATATACACTGTGTATGTATATATATAACGATCACATGTATAGATAGGTATATATATATTTGTGTGTATGTACACACACACACACACACACACACACACACATCAAATGCTCACATATGGAAATGGAGAACAGACCATAGCTACTCAATCCAGTAGCAACACTTGGAACATATACACATTTTAAATATAATATTTTTTAAGGAAAAGTGTATTTTCCTATAGGCAATTGGAATCACTATCAGAAAAAATCAACTGGTGTAGCTCAGTCTAATATTAGTTACGTGATGCAGATTTCAATGTGCATGGAAACAACAATCCACTTTAACTGTAGGTTAAGGTTACCTGCTGGGAACCAAATCAGTGGTTATGGGAGGAGACGGAGACTTGCTATAAAAGAATACTATATAGAAAAGCCAAGGGTGCTATTATAAACAAATCATATTTCTGAACGGTAAATGGAGATAACTGAAAAGAGCCTCAGACATTTAACTTAAGGAAAATAATAAGCAATGGATTAATAATAATGTTTTGTGTTAAGATTGCCATCTGTACGTGGGTGATGGAAGGACTTCCATATGTTAATCTTTTAACAAGGCAATAAAGGCGAAATTTTCACTATTAGCATGCTTGTCTTTCCCAACTGTGCTTAACAGAATACCAGAATTAATAGATCTGGTGAAAAAAAAAGAGAGTTACTTTTTCAAATAAATTTAGAAAACCATTGCATGATATATTCCTACTCAGATATTCATAATACACATTACATTATTAACATTCTGATGAGTTTGGAGTGGAGAAGCATACTTTGTCTAATACAGAGGTCTCCTAACATTTGGCTCAATTGATCCTCCACTCACATAACCCACCTTTTGGAGTAGGTGAAATGATGTTCCCTTAAATACACCAGGAAAATACTGAATAAACTATTCAGATTTTACCAACTCTGAAGAAAGACCATTTAAAAAGGAGGTGTATTTTATTAGCATGGAGGCTCAAAAATAGAGGATTAAAGATTTACAAGCTCCTGTCTCCACAGATGTTTAGGGAGCCTGTATATAGTACCACTAAATTCTGTTCTAATGTGGCTTCCTAGCTAGTTTTAAATGCTGAACATGGCTAGAAATTGGATCTGCTTTATGGATGTCACTTCCTATTTCAGTAAAACATGAGAAAGGGATGTAATCCTTAGTACACATCTGTTTTTTTTTTTTTATTGCGAATATTTGCCTGTTACTATAATTTATATCCTAAAAGAAGAATCAGCTCTTGCCTTGAATGAAATCACATTTCTGGACCCTTAAGTTAAGGATAAGCCTTTGGAGTATGGTAGCCCTACCAAAGCATTCCTCAAGGTAAAGTCTTTTCTAAGAATTTCTTCTAGACTCATGAGACAACATCTTTGATTTCCACCCTAACTATGGCACTAAATAATAGCTGAGTTCATGTAGCACTTCAGCAGATATAGAGCCTATGGCACATCACAACAGCCCTTTAAAAGAGACATGTTTTTTCTTCATTTTATTCAAAACAGAAAATACACTAGGTTAAGTCAGTTTTGTACATCTAGTAAGCTATTCAGTCAGAACAGGAGTCCAGTTCTCTCACTCAGCCAAGGCAGGTACTATAGGTACAGAAAATATGTTACATTTATTGTATTATTTAATCCCAATATAGCTTCCCTAATAGTCTTCATTATTAGATATTTCTGAGTTAACTTGTATATCTTTTTTAAATTATTTGTGATTTTTTGTTTGTTTCCCTGATTCATTTACTAGTACAAATTTCTTATTTGGCTCAAATTTTCACTGTGGTATTCTGAAAAGAGAGTTCTGATATGGCAAAACTCTGGTTTGGACTGCTTATAAAGTCCTAATTGAAAACAAAGCCATCTGAACAAACTACTGTTATGTGTACACCCATAGACTGTTTTAAAGGAATCTAAACCTATGTTTTCTGGAAATAAAATTTCACTTTTTACTTCTTCAGATATACATTTTGTAATACATTCATTAAACAGAAGTAACTTGTGTGTGCCTCTTTGTATTTGTGACTGTATTTAGAAGAGGTGAGTGGAAGAACAGGAGTAGGTAAGATTAAGCTGTTGATCTTAAAATTATAGATATCCTTCTGAGCTGGAACTGAGGAACTATTAGGTGAAAGTCAACAGAGAAAGGACAGAAAGCTCATGAAGACACAGATGAGCAAGTTGACTCTCTGTGGGACTAGGCAGCAGTACGATTGGTAAGAGTTTTCTGACGTTGGGTTGCTTTCTGGTTCAGAAATCTCCTAGTCTCCATGGTGATTTAGCATGTGCTTTATTGAGTTTATAAAACTGTAATATTTAGCCTCTTAGACTAAAGAAGTCCCTTGGGGTTTTAATGTCTGAAAATCCTTCTGAACATCAAGGAGAACCTTTCATGCAGAAAAGCAATGGGTCATCTCTCAACTGAATTTTAAAAGACCCTGTAATCTTCCTTGAAGGTTACTATAGATTTCTATCTATTTCACCCTTGAATTCCAAGGATAGGGTTTTTTTTCCTAAAAGATGTATTCTTTCATCTCTTTTTCAATGGATGAATTCCATTACAGATACTGGTAACCACCTATTTGGAAAATATTTAATACAAGCTTAGTTTTTAACATCTTATCCATTATACATTATTATACTTCCACATGGCATCCTTTCTAAGTTTTATTTGTTTATAAGCTGTCACAGACGGACATCAGCCTGTAATCAAATCCTTGTGGGAACTGCCTCCTCCAGACTTCTCCAACTCTTTTTCTTCAGTGTGGTTCCCATAGAATCTGCAACTTCTTAGCCTTGTTCTGACATGCTGACTACAGATGATTCAACCAAGAGTCACTAACTAAACCCAAGTTAAGTCAATCAGATATTTAACTAGAATTTCTTGAATTAAGGAAAACAGTAACAAAAATAATCAATTAAACAAACTCTATTTTTTCCATTTTTAAATAGAAATTTAGAGTCAAGGGGTACACATGCAGGTTTGTTACATGAATTATATTAAGTGATGCAGAGTTTGGGCTTTTAGTAAGTCCATCATCCAAATAGTGTATACAGTACCCAATATATAGTTTTTCAGTCCTCATCCTCTTGTTTCTCTCCCCAATCTACTAGTCCTAGTGTCTACTGTTTCTGTGTTTATGTACACGTGTGCCCACTGTTTAGCTCCCAAAATAAGAATATGTGGCATTTGATTTTTCTGCATTAATTTACTTAGGATAATAGCCTCTTGCTGCATCCATGTTGCTACAAAGAACAATTTTATTCCTTTTTATGGCTAGGTAGTATTCCATGGTATATATGTACCATATGTTTTTTACGCAATCCACTGTTGATGGACACTTTGTTTGACTCAATGACTTTGTTATTGTGAATATAACTGAAACGAATGTATGTGTGTAGATTACTTTTTGACAGAATAATTTATTTTCCTTTGAGTAGATACTCAGTAACAGGATTGCTGAATTGATTTCTAGTTCTTTGAGAAATCTCCATACTCTTTTCCCCTGGGGCATGAACTAATTTATATTCCCAAAAACAGTATATAAGAATTCTCTATTTTTTCCTCTGTCTCCTCACCAACATCTGTAGTTTTTTCAGTTTTTAATAGTGGCCATTCTGATTCTTTGGATGTAAAACTGGAAGCTAACTGTGACCGTATTTCAAGTTATGTAGAGAAAGCCAGTTTTCAGTGAAAGAATAAACCTAGTTAAAAAGATGGCAGAGAAGGATAAAGAAGGAGGCTCATTCCTGTTGGCAAACATGTCTCTCTGGTTCTTGTTCCTGAAGCTCAGGTGCTTGATTGTACTTCCCTGGATTTTTCCAATACTTCCATGCGTTTCATGATCTCACAATTATCTCCCTCTCCTCTCTTTTTTCCTAAGCTAATTCCTAGTTTAGTGTAAGAATACTTGGATCCATTCTAACAGGTTACCAGGCCTACGTATTCACACACCTTCTTGGTGACCTCATCCACATCTGTGGCTAACATTCTTTCAGTTAAATCAAGCTCCTGCCACAGGGGAATGGCACATATTGTCGCCTCTCTCCAACCCTTTTTCTCCTTCATAATTATCTCTGTCTCATCCTTTGAATAGAAATGCAGACACAGCTTACTGAAGATATCTTCCATATAAGCTCAGAACTTTCGAGACACAGCACCATACACATTTCTTTCAGTCTTACCAAAGCTTGTGTCAGTCTCTAGTTGTTTGTTTGTGAGCTTGTGATTATACCTGCATCAGGTTATAGGCTTATTGCAGGCAGCTATCACATCTTTTTACTCATTGTTAATTTCAGAATTTATTTTTACAACCATATTGTTAAAAAAAAAACTTTTAGGTTCGGGGTACATCTGCAGATTTGTTGTATAGGTAAACTCATGTCATGGGGGTGTTGTACAGATTATCTCCTCAACCAGGTACTAAGCCTAGTTCCCAGTAGTTAGTTATTCTGATCTTCCTCCTCCCACCTTCCATCCTCTAGTAGATCCTTGTGTCTGTTGTTTCCCTGCATGTGTTCATATGTTCCCATAATTTAGCTCCCACTTATAAGTGAGAACATATAGTATTTGGTTTTCTGCATCTGTGTTAGTTTGCTAAGGATAATGGCCTCTAGTTCCATCTGTGTTCCTGCAAAGGACATGATATCATTCTTTTTTTTATTGGCTACATAGTATTCCATAGTGTATAGGTGCCATATTTTTTATCCAGTCTACTATTGATGGCTATTCAGCCTACTATTGAGGGACATTTAGGTTGATTCCATGTCTTTTCTACTGTGAATAGTGCTGCAATGAAAATACATGTATCTTTATGATAGAATGGTTATATTCTATCACATACCCAGTAATGGGATTTCTAGGTCTGATGATAGTCCTGTTTTTAGCTCCTTGAGAAATTGCCATATCACTTTCCACAACAAATGAACTAATTTACACTCCCACCAACAGTGTATAAGCATTCCCTTTTCTTTGCAACCTTGCCAGTATCTGCTATTTTTGACTTTTTAATCATAGCCATTCTGGCTGGTGTGAGATGGTATCTCATTATGGTTTGCAACCAGATGTTTGAAACTCAGATTTATCTTTTGAATTCAAGACAAGGGCATTCAGCTACTTTCTTCCTACTGTTTGCTTGATTTCACAAGTATCCCAAACCAAGTATGTCTCAAACAAAGTAATCATCTTGCAACTCGAACTATTTCTTCTGTGTCCTCCTTACCTCAAAGAATTACTGTCATGTCTATTTAATGGAAATATGTATCTCATCCAGGATCCCTCATTTCTAATCCTCATAATAGACTAGTTACCACATCCCATATACTCGTTTTCAATTGTTCTACTTGCCTGTATTCTGTCATTGATCCAGGTGCACACTGGGATGTGCTGCCCATATAGCCATTAAAGAAAGGATGTACTGTGACAATTACTGGAAGGACTATGAGTAGTCTCTGTCTATAATCCCTTTTAGGTACCTCCATAGTTCCCTAAAGTTTCCACACTTCTAGAAAGAGGCCACCCCTCCCAATATATGGCGGGAACTTCCCAATTGATTGATGGAAGACGTGCAGAAGCCTTTCACACACAAGCCTGCAATTGTACACTCCCATATCTATCTTTATTTGCCTACTCTCCTGGCCACTATCTATTAAGCTAGGGTTTAGTTACAACACAAAGCTGCGTATGACTTGGCCCTGAAGGTGAAGGGACTATTATCTATTTTGAAGGAGTGACAAAACCCAATCAGCAGGTATCAGCAGAAGGAGGGAGAGTAGGGGTGAGACTATTTTCTGAGGGTGCTTGATCAGGTGGTCAGAACATAAGACGAGTTGGGGTGCTCTCCTGGGATACAGAATTTTACTACTGGACAGGACTGTAGGAGACGATTCAAACTTGTTACTAGAATGACTCCTACAAGTATGGGGAAAGTGGTGACTCAGTTAAGTCAGGTTAAAAAGCCAGAATTGCTATGGCAGATGGTGAAAGAGGGAACGAACATCTCAGGAAAGTAGATATAGTGGAGTGAACATACCGGACATGGTTAGAAAACCAACCAAATGCGTATGATCTATGGAAAATCACAGAGGACGTACCAATTATCAAGGATATTAAAAATGATGAGTGAGAATGATACAAGAATCACCAAGAAGTCCAGTGCTGCCTCCCCTGTGTGGGTCAGAGCTGATGATAGAAAAGAAAGTTATAAAACAGGTCTTACCTGTAGCAATGGATTTGGCAGAACCTCGAAACAACAGAGATCAAGCGATAGCCAGAGCTGGATGAACACAATTATGGCATTGAGGGGCCAGGTCAGAGGGACAACCAGGGATATAACACGCAGATTATAAGGAGATACTTAATAACTCTTGGTGTCCATGTAGGCCAAGAAAATGTTTAATCGACAAGGGTCCTATTCAATATGTAGCATGCAAGACATCAAGGTGGATGCACAGGAGGCTTAAGGCAGTTACTCCAATAAAGAAGTCAAGATTCCTTGCCCAAGTTTGATCTTGAGTCAGTTTTTGGATCCACAACCTATTGACCTTCTTAGAAAATTTTGACAGTAAATGGAAAAGTGCAATCACCTTAGCCTGGGAAAGGCTCAGACTCCTTAAAAAGGAGGAACTGGGTTATTCCACAAGATAGGTCACCTAGTCTCATTTCAATGAAGGATTTGCCCCAACTGTTAGAGCATCAACAGTAGAAACCTTAGTTGGAATCCTTGTCAGCAGGATAAAGCCATCTTTACAAAGGTAGACACCACCTGGGTGGTTCATGTAACTGATCGAAAATGTGAGAGTATATAGATCCAGCTGTCCTATCTCACCTTTGGACAGTTCTCAAGAGCGATTTTTAGCTCCTGATATCCTGTGTGAAGATGGCCAGTGCTTAGTCAAGGTTGCAATTGCTCTGTCACAGCTTGATTTATCCTTCTGTTCAATTCTGTTCCCTTATGGAATGTTATTCTCTGGTTTATTGAGAAATATCTTTATTGAAAAGCAATAAAATGCATACTTTTAAAAAATTAAATTGAAACTCATTAAAATAGGCATCTACTTTGTTCCTCATACATTATTTAGTGTTTATTTTTGAAAACTTTCTTATGAAATAGAGTGAACAAATAGGCTTTCTTATACCTTTACAATAAATATTATAAGGATTTTAAATTGCCAATTTGAAAATTCAAGTATTGATGCTACAAACGTGTATGAAAGTGTCTTCTTATGATGAGAGTGTTCATGTTTTGAGGAGTGGGTAAGAAAAGGATGTCTGTCATTTAAGCCACATTTCCGCACAGTCATCGGTCCTCCTGGTGTCAACCTGGACAAGTACACAGACATTGTTAAGGCAAAGGTAAGGCTGATGCTAAAAAAATGAAAGTGAATTTTAATATATGTTAAAGAAATTAGTGCATTAATGTTTCTGCTAAGTGGGAAGAAAATCAGTGTACAAGGATATTCATGTTGACAACTATAACATATTACGTTTTTTTTTTTTTTTTTCCCAGAGTGTTCTACTAAAGAACAATTGGTGCTAGGAAAGCACTTTATTTCTACGACAAACTTTCCTTTGTAGTAATTTAATTATCACAGACTTCTTCCTTAAAGTATTTGCAAATAATGGTAAATGTGTGTAATCACTCAAGTCCAGACAAATAGTGCAGATCTAAAGGGGTTTATATCTGCCTAAAAGCCAGAGAAAGAACATCTCTTCTTTATGTGAATGTTAAATCAAGTTTTGAAAATGACTGCTTAAAATGGTTGTTCTCTAAATGTTTAAATATAGAAACATCGATAAAGCTCTTAGGACACAAATTATGATGTTTAATGGATATCAGGAGAAGTTATTACAGGTAATGACCTCACTATCCATGCTCTTTCAAGGTTTCAGTACAAAATTCAGTCGTCATCAATGTTTCCTTTGTATTCCACACAATGAATCAGTTGTCACATCCTATGAATATGTTTGATAATAGCCTTGCATGGTTTATTTGTGTGCATGTATGTTAGGATGTTGGTACTTGAATAAAACCTAAGCATCTATTACTGGAAAACTTGATGAATAAAGTATAGTGTATGAAGACCATGGAGTATCATGCAGCTACATGAAGCAAAGGAATAGTTCTAGCAAAAAGGATGGAACTTAAAAAGACCAGTGCGTAGGAGATAAGAAAGTGAGAACTAGAATAATATATGTAAATTTAAAATGTGTGCATAAAATTGATGAATATATTTGTAAGAACACACAGGAATTGAATAATTATTAAAAAGAATAGAATCGCTTAATGTAGATAGAGGGCAGATGCTAACAACAGAAATGGAATGGAAATATAAATAAAATGAAATAAAAGAATAAATGAATTAAAAATTAGTAGTAATAGAGGAATATCAAAGGAACAATAATACAACTAGGACACTGTTTCCTGAATTGACAGTTACCTCAATCTTCTACACCTAAAGTTAAAGGTAAAGTAAAATCTGCTGCAGATATGGTCAATTCTATTTTCCTTTTATCTTAATTGCTATTGTTTTTAGTTTTTTCCTTTCATCCCCAGCCTATGATATATCATTTTCCTAAATGTTCTTATTGTCATTAATATATCCAATTAAGGCTTTCTCATATTGCTGACACTCTTATACTTTTATAAAGCCAATTTTATCAATATCCAAGGAAAATTTGACTAAAAATGCTTTTCATATTCTAAACCATATTCCGGTTAGTTATGATCCAATTACAGCCACAGTTTTATTATTTTACAAGGATTCCTATAATGTTTCCTGTTCTATCTTCTTTGTTCTATAACAGACTGTTTTTCTTTTATTCATGTATTTATTGTAACACATTATAATTCAATGGTTTACTGGATACTCTATCCCTGTGGTCTTATTTTAGTAAGGGAAGAGATGATGTCTTCTTTGTCTTTTTATCTTTAGAATTTATCAAAATGACCTTTATGTGCAAGCACAAGTACTAGTAAGTACTTGATAAACATCCACTGAGGTTAAAAAATGAGTTTATAGAATATTCCAAAGTAACTAGAGCATCTATGACACAGTAGCTCATAGCAGACTAATGCATCCGCTGATAATAGCATGATAATTGGTGATAAATAAGGGTATGAAACCAATTCACTTTGAGGGTAACATGCTTTTTTATTGTGGTAAAATATACATAAAATAAAATTAACCATTTTAATAATTGTTAAGTGTATGGTTCATTGGCATTAAGTACATTCACATTGCTGCGTAACCGTCATCACTCTCCATCTTAAGAAATTTCCATTAACCTCAACTGAGGCTTTATACCCATTAAACAGCAACCCCTTAATCCCTTTTCCCCCATCCCCTGGTAACTGCTATTCTACCTTCTATTTCTGTGAACTGAACTACTCTAGGGGCATCGAGTAAGTATTTGTCCTTTGGTATATGACTTATTTAACTGTGTCTTCAAGAGTCACCTATGCTATAGCATAGGTGTCAGAATTTCCTTCCTTTTTGCTGGTGAATAATATTTTATTAAACACATATGTCACATTTTATGAATTTATCTTGTCAGTGCCATGTAAAAGGGATATTTGGCTTCCCACCATGATTCTGAGGCCTTCCCAACCATATGGAACTGTAAGTCCAATTAAGCTTCTTTTTCTTCCCAGTCTCAGATCTCTGTCTTTATCAGCAGTGTGAAAAATAACAACACAGTAAATTAGTACCAGTAGAGTGGGTGTGGTTGAAATGATACCCGAAAATGTGGAAGTGACTTTGGAACTGGGTAACGGAGATTGGAACAGTTTGGAGGGCTCAGAAGGAGACAGGAAAATGTGGGAAAACTTGAAACTTCCAAAGACTTGTTGAATGGCTTTGCCTAAAATACTGATGGGGATATGAACTATAAGGTCCAGGCTGAGATGGACTCAGATGGAGATAAGAAACTTTTTGAAAACTGGAGGAAAGGTGACTCTTGTTATGTTTTAGCAAAGAGACTGGCAGCATTTTGCTCCTGCCCTAGAGATTTGTGTAACTTTGAACTTGGGAGAAATGATTTAGAGCATCTGGTGGAAGAAATTTCCAAGTAGCAAAGCATTCAAGAGGTGACTTGAGTGCTGTTAAAGGCATTCAGTTTTAGATGGGAAACAGAGCATAATATCTTGGAAAATTTGCAGCCTGATTCTGTGATAGAAAAGAAAAAAATCCATTTTCTGGGGAGGAATTCAAGCCAGCTGCAGAAGTTTGCATAAGTAGCAAAGAGTCTAATGCTAATCCCCAAGACCATGGGGAAAATAGCTCCAGGCCATGCCAGTGACCTTCACCAAAGCCCCTCTCATCACAGGCCTGGAGGCCCAGGAGGAAAGAGTTGTATCATGGGCTGGGCCCAGGGTCCCTGCGCTATGTGCAGCCTGGGAATTTTGTTACATGTGTCCCAGCTGCTCCATTCCTGACTAAAAGGGGCCAATGTACAGCTCGGGCTGTGATTTCAGAGGGTGGAAGCCACAAGCCTGTCAGCTTCCATGTGGTGTTGAGCATACAGGTGCACAGAAGTCATGAACTGAGGCTTGAAATATCTGCCTAAATTTCAGAAGATGTATGGAGGTGCCCAGGCAAAAGTTGCTTCAAACACAGGGCCCTCATGGAGAACTTCTGCTAGTGCAATGCAGAGGGAAATATGGGGTCAGAGCCCCTAGACAGAGTCCCTACTGGGGCACTGCCTAGTGGAGCTGTGAGAAGAGGGCTACCATCCTACAGACTCCAGAATGGTAGATCCACTGTCAACTTGCACTACGCACCTGGAAAAGCCACAGACACTCAACACCAGCCTGTGAAAACAGCCGGGAGGGAGACTGCACCCTGCGAAGCCACTGAAGAGGAACTGCCCAAGACCATGGGACCCCACCTCTTGCATCAGTGTGACCTGTATGTGTGACCTGGAGTCAAAGGATATCATTTTAGAGTTTTAAAATTTCACTGCCCCACTGGATTTCAGACTTGTATGGGCCCTGTAACCCCTTTGTTTTGTCCAAATTTTCCTCCTTGGAACAACTGTGTTTACCAAAATACCTGTACTTCCAACTAGCTTGCTTTTGATTTTACAGGCACATAGAAAGAAGGGACTTGCCTTATCTCAGATGAGACTTTGGGCTCTGAACTTTTGGGTTAATTCTGAAATAAGAGTTTGGGGAACTCTTAGGAAGGCACGACTGGTTTTGAAATGTGAGGAAATGAGATTTGGAGAGGCCAGGTGCAGGATAATATGGTTTGGCTGTATCTCTACTCAAATCTCAACTTTAATTGTATGTCCCAGAATTCCTACGTGTTGTGGGAGGGACCCGGGCAGAGGTAATTAATTAAATTGTGAGGCTAGTCTTACCTGTGTTATTCTCGTGATGGTGAATAAATCTGACAAGATCTGATGGGTTTATCAGGGGTTTCCTCTTTTGCTTTTTCCTCATTTTCTCTTGCTGTTGCCATGAGAGAAGTGCTTTTGCTTCCCTCTATGATTCTGAGGCCTCCCCAGCCATGTGGAATTGTAAGTCCAATTAAACCTCTTTTTCTTCCCGGTCTCAGGTATGTCTTTATCAGCAGTGTGAAGATGGACTAATACACCAATGTAAACAGCTCAAGACTAAAGGCTAAGGCTAAGTAGCTTTCCGAGAATAGATAAGAGGTAGAGAATGCAGCAGTGCTCTCTGTAATGTCATTTTCCTGGGGACACAAACATTTAATTCAGGTCTGTCAAGGTAGTAAGAAAATGAGGGACTAAGATCTTGGGAAAAAGAGAGATGAAGGAATGTAAAAACTGGACTCCACGGTTTTCCCTCAAGTCATTTACTGGTTTTTATGTGACCTAGCAAAAGGCTAAGGAGCTAAATTTAAATATACACGAATTTCAGGGAAATGTTCAGAAATAGCATAGTATTGTAGAACAAAAATTAAATACTAGTACTTTGAATGGAGCAGGGATTCTAGTAAATATTGAAATGTTCATTTGGGAACCATAGAGGATTGTATCTTAGAGAGAGAATAAATTGGATTCAGAGGAGACTCACAATATCTGAATTGGAGTGTTGTGTCATCGCCAACCTTAATTTTATTGAGCACTGAGCACAGGTTAAATCCTCTCTAAGCAAAGGTAACATTATAGAGAGTATCTATCATTTTTTTCAGATGCTAAGTCTAGAATTTATTTAAAAATACTAATCACACAAAGAATTAGTACTAAAGGGGAAAAAGAAGAAATGCAAACAAACAAAAAAAAAGGAGGTGATCCAACGGAGGGTTCAGATATTAATTCAAAATAATTATAATTCATATATTCAGAAAAATATATGTGAGGATAGAAAATTTTATGAAGGAACTCAATCCATGAAAAAGAATTAAGTGGAAATCCTAGAAACAAACAATTCAACAATTGATATTAAGAACTTTATTGATGGGAATAGCCAGAGATTAGGAACAGCTAAAGAGAGAACTATTAAAATCAATAAAATGTCTCATTTGCAAATATGTGAATTAAAACCAAAAAACAAATGAATAGGGGTACAGAAAGGAGTAGAACAGACCAGTAAACCTTAGATAAGAAAAATATCTAAGCTGTTTTAATTTATGAAAAATGGATACTGAATTTAACAAACAAGTATCCAATAATGGATTCAAGAAGTCTATGAAACGAACCTGAAAAAATACAAAGAAATCTACGCTATATATTGTATGGTAAGGGTAATGAAAATCAAAAAGAAAGACAATTGTCAAATCAGTAACAGAACAAAAATATGTTAACTATAGAATAACAACAATAAAATTGACAACTAACTTCTTTTAAAAAATTATAAGAAACAGAACAGATAAATAACATCTTAAAAATCTGAAAGAAAGCAACTTCCAGCCTACAATTTACAACAAATGAAAGTAAATCCCTAGACAATGCAAAAGAGAAAGGGGAAAAGGGGGAACAAATGGCTTAGAAAAGAAATGAAATTTGCAATCTGAAGGTAAATAAATATGTATGTAGAAAATGTAAGTAATGCACAGATGAATTACTAGAATTAATGCAGAGGCTTGAGTTAAATTACTGAAATAATTAATTGTGGTTTTATACATGAAAACAGCTAGAAATGAAAAATATAAACCATGATGACACATCAATATAAATCCATCAAAATTAATGAAACTAAATTTTAAAAAAATAATGCCAGGTTTAGGAGAGAATGTGAAGTAATGAGAATTCATACATTGCTAGTGGGATTCTAATAATAGTGGGTTTCTATGATACAACTAATTCAGGACATAATTTTGACAGTAATTTCACTTGGTATACACACTGGCAAAATAAAAGCATAAATACAAGTAAATGCAGATGTACGTGCAGACAGACACATACATTTTTTTTTCATATTCTATAGAGAATTCCTACAAAAAAGTAAGATAACCAACACAGTGGAAAAGTAAGCCAATGAACTGAATGGAAATTTCATAGGAAAGGATAATAAAATAACTATAAACTTAAGAAAAGGTGGTTATCCTCATTACTAGTCAGGGACATACCAATTAAACTAGGAGTTTTCACTGCACATCCATTAGAGTCAGAAATCTTAAAAAGAATGGCAGTATCAATAGCTGGTAAGAATACAAAACACCTAGAACTCTCATATGCTGCTGGCAGGAAGGTACATTTGGAAAACGTTTGGCAGATCTACTCATGCCAGATTCTGTTATATATGTATATCCTCTGACCTACAATTTGAGTCATAGAAATATACCCAGAAAAAAATATGCAAATGTTTCTTACAAATGGCAAATACATGTGAGAGTATAGGTTATGCAGAAAAGCATAACACAACAAACACACTATCTCTGCAGTTATCTGTTTTCCTTATGAGGAGAGGTCTTCCTAATCCCCTTTGGGTCTAGAAGTTCTGTTTAGTAATGTGAGTTAAGCCTAAGCCTAGTGCTATCGAAAACTTATTTTCCAGCTTTCCCAGAAGTTTGAATTCCATTGCTCAGTTCCTAAGGATTTCTTAAAAAAGAGAAAATAGTTCAACTTAAGCCTAGGCTAAGGTACTAGGTATCCCAAAGTTTAATATCATTGACTTTAATGGAAAGAAAATAATTGTTGCAGTCCTAGATAATGATTCTAGATCAAACTCCATTCCTTCGTAGTGTGTGAATTGATCAAATCCCTCTGAATCCCAAGTTCTTTCAGGTATTAATTAGGTAATAGGAGTAACTGGTCTCCCAGGTCCTTTTCCCACTTCCTATGACTCCAAGATCTACTTTTCAGGGTAAGGCAGAGGGTACTGCTAGTCTCCAAATAATAATTTTCCTTTCTCTCCTGCCCTTTACTTCTTTCTGACCATCCATCAACATTTCATCTATCCTTGGCTTAAGTTGACTTATATTTGTCTATAAACTAGAGAAAATAATTGTTTCACCTATATTGGTTAGGGACATTTCTTATTTGCTTAATGAAAACACTTCAAAAATGTGTTTGGCCATTTAAAATATAAATAAACATGTGTGTGATGATATATTCTAGGTACATTTTTCTCAGGCAAAGGCAGGTTTCTTAGAGAAACCATCTTTATCCTAAATATTTTTGAATAGTGACATAAAAACTTTACAGTAAGAAGCAAACCTGAAAAGTTTACATACTGTACAATTCTAACTATATGGCATTCTGGAAAAGGTAAAATCATGAACACAGTCAAAGGATCAGTGGTTATCAAGAATTCAGGGGAGGGAGGAAGGGATGACTAGGTAGAACAAAGAGAATTTTTAGGGCAGAGAAACTATTTCACATGACACTCCAATGGTGGATACATGTCATTGTATATTTGTAAAAATCCACAGAATATATAATACAAAGAGTGAATTCTAATTTTAATTATTAATTTTAATTAATAATTATGTATTAATATTGGCTCTTCAGTTACAACAAATGTACCACAATAATGCAAAATGTTAATAATACGAGAAATGGGTGGTGGAGTGAGGTGGTCAATGAGAATTGTCTGTACATTCTGCTCATTTTCCTGTAAACCTAAAACTGCTCAAAAAGTAAAATCTACGAATTAAAAAATTCTACTGTAGTATTTTAATATATTGAAAAAATTAAATTAGGATATAAGGATCATGTACTTTTTAGGAACAAAACATTCTACTGAATTTGTACTATTTAGGGAACTCAATTCACTTTGTGTGACTTAGTAAAATTCTGACATAATAATATGGTGAAAAAGTACTATATATAAATGATAATTAGGATACTAAGGAGACTAGTTAGGCGAATGCACTCATTATTTCAAGCCGTAGAGTTACATAATGCATTTTGTGAGAAATATTTTAAAAGTAGGCATATGTCAAATGCACATAAAAAATAAACCATATATGCATTTATCTTAACATAAAATATTATATGGGAAATTTTACAATAAAACAAAATAAAATTGAAGCTATTTTACATTATAAGGGAAGAATAATTTGAGTTAAAACATAAAATAAATTACCGACCATAGTTTATTATGTTTGGTAACTTTGTAGTTTATGTTTTAGAAATAGTTATATTTTATCCTATTATGTAGTACAGAAATATTTCTGTGTATGTGCATGCTTGTGATTTTTTTTTTTTTTTTTTTT
>NW_016107320.1:1387746-1397541 GCF_001604975.1 Cebus imitator | reverse complement strand
TTTAGTGTTGTTTTCTTGTTTGTGTTTTTGAGACAGAGTCTCACTCTGTCTCCAGGCTGGAGTGCAGTGGCACGATCTTGGCTCACTGCAACCTTAGCCTCTTGGGTCAAGTGATTCTCCTGGCCCAGGCTCCCGAGTAGCTGAGATTACAGGTACTCACCACCATGCCCAGCTAATTTTTGTATTTTTAGTAGAGATGCTGTCTCACCATCTTGGCCAGGATGGTCTCGATCTCTTGACATTATGATTTGCCCACTTTGGCCTCCCGAAGCGCTGGGATTACAGGCGTGAGCCACCGTGCCCAGCCACCATGCTTGTGATTTTTTTTTTTTTTAACTAAGAATAAAGTTTAGGGTGTTTACTTTCTTTCTTTCACATCTCATAATAATTCCAATCAATATTATTAAGATAGAAGCTTTGATAATGTATTTGTAAATAAATCTTCCATTACATTTATTTTTGTAATTTTCATAATAAAATGCTTATCCTAACAGATACTATCTTTATCAAGAAAACTAATGCATCTGTTATTAATCAGCCATAGAAAATACAAGCCCTCATTAGCTGCCAGGGGCTATAGTTTCCCATTAAAATTCCAGCCGAGAGATATTATGTTATTTTAAAGAAAAAGTCCATGGGAAAAGCTACTCATTTTTCTTAGATGTCTACATTCTAGCATTTGATAGAGCCTGGAATCAGAAAGACTTCATATTGAGCTACTATGATTGTAGCCTCTAGCAGAATTCCTGCACTGAAGAGAACTTCAACAAAATGTCTTCAATTTTATTGGGGATTCCTACAATAATCAGCTATATGCATTCTACTTCTTAAATTGCCACAAAACTTGTGTTGAGAACATTTTCCATTACATTATTCATTGTTCTCCATATGTGAGAAATTGCATTAGAAATTTAGTAATAGGAAAAAAAAATTATGTTCTTCAGGAAATTGTGTGATTTCTCTTTTCTCATAATATTTTGTTAGTTACTACATTAAAATTTTGTGTTTACTCATAAAAATTACCATGATCTTCATATTTAACTTTTTTCTCCCACATTTTTTTCTACTTTACTAATCTATCTATACTTTTACAAATAGAAATTATAGTAAATTATTTATGATAGAAGAACTACATATACACATAGGCAAATCTCAAGATTAAACAAAAGTATGCTTATCAAATTGTTATTTCTATATTTAAAATATTATATGTCACATACATAATTCACTTTGGGAAGCCATGGGAGAGAACATCAGTGATAATTCTATTTCCACTGTCTGTGTACTTTTAGGTCTATAACTATGAAATATTTCTATTCATACACCAACGAAATGAACAAAATACATGTATTCAGATTATAACCAAGTACTTCAGCTTTAAAATGCATTTTAAAACTTTATTCACCGCATGTTCTCACTCATAGGCGGGTGTTGAACAATGAGAACACATGGACACAGGGAGGGGAGCACTACACACTGTGGTCAGTTGGGGGAAAATAGGGGAGGGAGGGTGGGGGGTGGGAAGCTGGGGAGAGATAGCAAGGGGAGAGATGCCAGATGTAGGTGATGGGGAGGAAGGCAGCAAATCACACTGCCATGTGTGTTCCTATGCAACAATTTTGCATGTTCCTCACATGTACCCCAAAACCTAAAATGTAATAAAATAAATGGGGAAAAAAAAAACTTTATTGTCTCTAAACTCAGGATATAGCATTAAAATGTACTTTGAAACTCTCTGTTTCTCTCCCTTTCCCACCAGACATTCCCTTGCATCATGCACACTTATCTAACTATATACTTTCTTAGAAATTCCAAGGGTTAATCTGGTAACAAACTGGGCACGGAGATCCAGCTGCAGACTTCTACCCCTCCAAAGGATTACTTCAAGGTGATTCATCTGCAACTCAAGTGTAACCAATATGGTATCAATCCACACTCCAGGTGAACTCAAGATAGCCATTGGAACAAGACATGCAGACCTTCACCCTGCACCACTCCTGCATATTTCCCATACCAAGTTTCTGCTTTTAAATCTCTCCACTCAGACCAAAAATTTGAGTTGGTTTCTTTGCAGCTTCAGTCCAGCCATCTCTCCAGGTGCCGGCATAAAAGTTACTTTCCTTTCACCACACCACACTTCTTGTTTCCCTGGCTTTTAGAGCTGTGAGCAACTAAACCTGAGTTCAGTTACAAGATCAATAAATATCCACAAATTCAGTAGACATATGTAACCACCACTAATTGCAGTGTATTTTATTCATGTTTTCATTTCTCTCTAATCCCATAGATTGAAAAGGTTTTGAGTAAAAATTATATCTTGTTCATCAATATGTCCTTAATGCCAGCACAATGCTGGCACACAACTGAAATTCAGCATATATTTGCTGAATAAATTAATGGCCAATAAATATAAGGCATAGCATAGTCTCCCAAGGAGCTCACATTGTAGTTGTAAAGCTATTTAACACACATGAAAATTCAAAAGCTGATTTGATCTAAGAAGAATATAATCTATATTCTCAAGAGACTTTATGGCTAACAATATATTTATTGTTCAGCATTTTAAAAAGGCTTAAGTATTGCTTTTTCTCAACCAACCAGATTAAATACAAACATCACTTTGTGAACTTTTTAAAACTCTTCATTGAATTTTTAATTTTTAGCTAAAACACTTTTAGGATATCTATGCAGCAACGGAAAATACATAGAATTTTACTAGATTTATTTAATGGTCTCATTTTTACGATGTTAGCTAAATTTATAAAACTTACTAGAATCATGTTCCAAACTAATAGTAACCATCCAATTTTTTTAATATTAAGAAAAATGCATTTGCCTTAGAAACAACATTGTAAATTGTGGTTAGATTTCAGACTAGCTCACTAAACTCTAATCCAATATTTAATATACTGATATGTTGTCAATAATAGGAAATATATCCTAACTAATATGCATAGTCATGTCCTAATGGAAAAATTAATTTGCATTACCTAAATTGGTTGCCTGGAACCATCTGTGCAGGGAGAAGTTACTCCAATTCCCTTTAACTCCCAACTCCTCACCTACAAACTATGTGACAAAATGAGAAACTCCTTCAACTCAGTGAAGCAGACATGGGTATTTCCCCAGAAAACTGTTGTGCTCCCCTTTTATATTGTATGTTTGTGGATTGGTAAAAACTACCTAGACAGTGGTTAGATTCTTTGCATGCTTTACCTGCATCAACGTGATTTTCTGACTAATTCCTGCCATGGATGTAAGCAATAAGGCATGTGTCATTTTAGGATTTTTAATGAGCATATGTGTTATCTTTTCCGATTCTCCCATCTCCACCTTTGGGTGTAAAAGACTCTGAGATCCTAGTGAAGGACAGAATAAAAAGGAGGAAAACCCTTGTTCTTCTGTTTTATCATAGGAGGAAAGCCACTTATCAAATGAAAACATGCCCACAGGACTCGTAAATGACTGAGAAATAAACTGCTGTGTTAAATCTTTGAAATTGTAAGGCTTAATTCTCAGAGTAGCTTACAGTACCCTAGTACACTTGCTGTGTCTCAGAGTGTGTCTTCTGGAACAATAATCCAAGGAGACATGCCATAAAAAAAGTTCTATGACCAAATAAGTTAGAAATCATATATCACTTTTAGAGACACATAATAGATAGAGAATGATCAAAAGCTCTGCAGAGTTGTATAGCTTTAAAAAATGTTTAACTGTGTTTAATCCAGCAATTTCCAAATTTACTGGCAAATTAAATCCTTTATGGCATAAGAACTATTAATGTCCTACATAAATTCTATTAATCAGAAAACACTGCAAACAATTTTCTTGGCTAAATGATTGATAAAATCCCCTCATGACTTGGAAAATATCTTTGGAAGGTGACTGTTGGAGAAAGGCCTCAGAGTTAAAAACAAAACGAAACATAAACAAACAAACAAAAACTGAAGAAAGATCTGGGGGCATGAATCTTTTTATGAAGGGAACAGATTATATTCAATAATATTAATGAGAAAAATATTTTTTTTTACCCAAGTATGCTTTTTCAAGTATTTTAGCTTTGAGTGGTATTGAATACTGTGGTATGTCATCCTAATCATTCCGTTGGGACTGAAGCATTCATTTCCCATGCTATTAGGAGTGTTAGGGGCTGGTGATTCTTAGCTAAACTCCTTTCCTGGAATTGCCTAAGCTGAAGATGTGATACCCTATCTATATGGAAAGTGTGCAGCCAGTGACGGGAACATACAGGGTGTAAGGCCTTGACCCTGTTGCCTCTGGAAAGGCCCACTGTGAAGATGAATTCTTGCTCTATGGCTCCCTGTGGAAGAGCCAAAGTCTTTGTGTCATTGCATGACAGTTCAGCCTCTCCCTCTGTCCAGTGTTCCTTCTTGCCCTCTCTCCAATCTTGAGAGCCCGCTCTATTAATCCTCTTGAACAGAAAACTATCTCTCAGAATCTATTTCTCAGGAATCGTAACCTAAGGCAAGCGTATACCATGAACATCCATTATTATCAGATAGTTTAAACATATTTTGCTGAAATGACTTAATGATTAAGATTATTTGGTTACAAGTGCTTTAAAAATATTCACTGCTAATATTTCAGGATACTTTTGCATGTTGGTTCCATTGCTCATATCTATGCATGCTTAGGGTCAGTGCTCTCAATTAGTTTTTGCTATAGATCTTGACTGCCTGTTAACACTTTTGCAATATTTCTGTAGCAGCATTTTGTTTAGGTATGTATAACATTCCTCTTTTCTAATTTTCACTAATGCTGTTACTCTGAAATTCAGAAACTCTGCCTATCAAAATAAAAGTACTGAGTCTATAAAAGAGCTGTATTCTTATTACTGGTATTGTAAAACAAGCCTTGCTGTTATTTTCTAGTTATACTTATTCAGAGAAATTGATTAAATTTACCTAATGGACATGTAAATTATTATGTTTTCTTGTTTGCATTGACTGTTAGAAAATTAATGGCAATGTTTTGGCCTAGTCTAGCATGGATAGAAATTTCTTCTTGCAGTTTGGCTACAAACTTTAGCCTTGTCTTCATCTCCTCTTACCTACCCTCATTTTTGTCTACCATAATTGCTTCATGATCACTTGTAAATGTTTATTTTGTCTGGATACACTGTTTTACCAAGTGTTTTAATACCTTTCATGAAAAAAGTGGTTTATAAATATATATTTTAAAAATATATATTTATATGAAAAGTATATATATTTGTAAGCCACTTTTATCATAATTTTGTCACAATTTCCTATATATTGTATGTAATTATATTGTATATATTATATTGGAAATATATATAACATATATAATAATATATATAACATAGTCACAATTTTTTCACATTTCCTATATATTATATATGTAGAAAATGTATAATATATATTATATATACAGGAAATGTGACAAAATAATATATATATATTTTGTCACATTATATATATGTGACAAAATATATATATAATTATATACATAATATATAGTATATAGAAAATATGATAAAATATAGGAAATTATATAGGAAATATATATAAATATATATTATATAGGAAATTGTGACAAAATTCAAATAAAACATGATATCATTTTAGTTCCCATAAGGCAAATACAAAGATAGATGGTAATACAAATAATTTTAGATTACTTTAACATTGAAAATGTAAGAATTTCCATGAACTATTACTGTGATTAATTTCTCCATATTATTACTTTGAATTCAGCTGACTGATTTGCTCAAATGTCTTAACAATTTGCCAGATGGGTCTCTTTTTGGCTTTTGCTTTATCTCAAGAATATGCATAAAAGCTAAGTATTGGGCTTTTAAGTAGACAAAGCTGGAATGACTTCCCAAACCTATGCTTTTTATATGAACATGGACACTTGGTTTAGCTTCATTTTTCACCATACATAAAGTCAACATATGTGTCTTTTCACCTTCAACATAGGTGTCTTTTTATAATTATTTAGATATCCTGTATAAAATACATAGCATCGTGCCTGATTTTTAGTAAAATAGTTGTAAACAGCACTATTATTTACATTGTATATTCTTTCATGAAAGTTAGCTTCTTTCACTAAAATTCACTCAGATTAAGAATAAAATTCATCTTTCAGGGTAAATTTGAAGTAAAGCAGTTATGGAAACTTGTGTGAAGACTCAATTGAAAATATAACTTAAGGAATTTCCAGCCTGAAGCTAATTGTTGTATATAGGAAAATCAGCTACTGAATAAAGAAGGCACAGGAAAAGCGGAGACAAGTAAGGTAAAGAGTAGAGTGTAAGGATGAGAGCTGATGCTGAGGGTAAATTTTGTCTTGGGAGGAAAGGGCAAGAGCAGACAAGCAAAGAAACACCGCACAAAAGGTGTCAAATAAAAAGGAAAGAAATATGTGTGTGCAGTTTTATAAAAGCCAAGAAAATCTGACCTAAGCAGAGACATCAAAGAGAGAAACCAGGATTCAAGGTTACTCTTCTGTCTCAAATGACATCACACTAAATATTACCAGGTGCAAAACATACCGAATTCTCTAGCGCCTCTGGCACAAGCAAACAGGAAGAGAATTAGACCTAAGTGTCCTTTGGCTTGAGTAACAAGCCCGTAGAGCTTGTTGCCAAGGACACATGGATCAAGCTTTAAAATCCAGAAAACTTTCTTGTATCAACTAGGGCAAATTCTGGAAAGCCTGCCTGCCTATTTTTGCCTTGGTCATATAAAAACATTGCTGATATCTGTTCATTCACTCCTCAGTCCTATCTAGCTTCCTCCGTCTAAACAATGCATGCCATCACCAGTAACAGTCTTAATTTTAAATCAGTGATTAAATTTCTCCCTACACTAATTGATCTCTGCATATCATTTGACAATGGATATGTGCTACGTTTAGTTTTTGAAATATTTAATTTCTGTACCAAAACACTGTCATGATTTTCCTGTAACATTTCTGGACAACTTTCCAGGCATTCTCATGTCTATGGACCATTCAAAGTTAGAAGAGAATTATGTTGCACATTGCATAAGTGTGAAATTTTGTTCTTACACATGCTATTTCTATCACCTTGGGCAAGATACCCAACTTCTCTGTGACTAAGTTTCTTCATTTGCAAAATACAATAAAAAATATTTTCCTCTTCATGAAGTTGTATTATTATGAGCAAAGCACTTGGGACGTTTACTAGTACATAGAAAACATTTACTAGTAGGTAGAAACTAACACATAAATATTAGTTATCTGTATTTTTTGGCCCCTCTTTAAAAGGCATATTTCTTGATGATTCTTTCATTGGCCCTCTTCTCTTTAAATTTCATATACCTACTTAGTGATTCAATCTTGAGCCAAAACTTTAACAATTATCCCTTATACCCAGATATCTCTTTAGAACCCAGACCTCTATTTTTAGCTAACCACTGGACAGCTCCACTCTGATGCTTTACAGATATTTCCAATATGAGGTCTCTTCTTCATTCCAAGCCTGTGTAAATCATTCTGTGAATGGATGTGTTCACCAGAGACTAACTTCCCAATTCACAATTGTGAGTCTTACCCTTGATGTCTTTCTTTCACTACGCTGTTCCTTCTGCATTCTGATCATCTCTCTAATTTTTTCTGCCCTCACTAACAAACAAAAATTACCTGACATGTTGTAATAACCTTCTAACTGGTATCCCTGTGTCTAGTCCTCTGAAATTTATTCTGTAATATTCAACCAGAAACCTGTTTATTTTACAGTCATCTTTCATGGGCTCATTCCCGCAGCCTGTTTTTGCAGATGTTATTAATGGCAGGTAACACATTATATTCTAGTGATTTTACAGACCTGTGTATTTTTTAAAATGTTCTCCTAGAGACCTAAAGATGATAACAGTTATAAAGATGAAAAAAAATCAGCTAACCTTGGTTTTGTTTTTATTTCTAGCTTTATCTGTTTTCAGAAATTTATTCCCATAACTCCTGGGCTCTATAAGCTACTTCTCTGGACTTATATAAATTGTTTGAAGACACCTGGCTTATGCCTGAATCTCGTTCTCATAAGTAGACCCTGGACATGGAAAGCCATTCTCTCAACAATTTTATTAATAGTCTCCTACTTAATTTTCCGTTATTAATTTAGATGTCACTATTTCCATTAAACCTCTTTCTTTGTCTTTAGGCAAAGAGCATTCTGCATCTGCTTATAAAAGTGTGTATCTCTGTATATATTGTAATTGTCTTATTATTTCCCTGTTTCCTCAATAAGCAATGTTAAACTTGTAATTTTAGTGCCTTACACAGTGCCTAAAAAAGAAAAATATTTAATAAATATACACTGAATGACTGATTAGGTAGCATGGATTTTTAATAAAAATAACCTGAAAATAATGCTATTAGAAAATAAGATTTTAATTACAAATGTCATAAATTGTATAAAACATGAAAAATGTAGAAAAGAATTTTAAAAAATAACTTCTATAATGATGCCACTTAGATGTGAATATGGTAAGATATTTTCTAAGGAAAAGTGGGTAAAATGGAACAAAATTAGTAATCTTGTAGATAAAGGAAAATATCTTACTTTTAGGAAAGAGATGATATTCCAAGACAGTAATAGTCATATATATATATATATATATATATATAGATAGATAGATAGATAGATAGTATACTAATATTGTAATATATATGAAAATATAAACATACTACCAGAATAAACTAGAGAGTATAAAACAAATCATAGTGTCTACAAAATGTAACATATCTAAGTATGTAAGCATTGTTGTTAAATACAAACAAACACAGACACACACACAAAACTATGTATCCCTAAACATGTATATGCAATATATATATATTTTAATTTCTAAAAAATACTTGCTGTGAATATCTAAAGCTAAAATATGACTTTAAATTTTCATGTAATTGATATTTAGTGAAGCAACACAAATTTTATATAAATTTATAATAAATTGTAAAATTTCATCTTCTAAAAAGTTGATGTAATTGAGCTGTAAGTATCTGGATTTATTCCTAAGCAGTCTTCTGTAGTTCAAAATTAATAAGTATTTGCTGAATATTTTCAAAGATTACAGAAGTTTTTCAATTTCAATTTGGCAATCTAGCATTTCAATTCTTACAAATAAGACATTTGTCCCAACACTATCCTTAAATTCAAATATATTATTATATCTAATTGATTATATCAATATGTTTCATCTTTATGACACATTTTGTTCATTCCCAAAGTGTTTGTGTACTTTGTTTATAGGCCATAAGCAGATGTTTCATTATAACCATGTCAGGAATGCAAGATAATTTATATCTTTAATTAGCAGTAAAACAGGAGCACAATTTTTATTTGTATTTATAAACTCCAAGTCTATAGTCTGTCTTTTCTTGACCCCAAATAAATTCATAATTTAATTGATTTTTCCCCCATTTATTTTATTGCATTTTAGGTTTTGGGGTACATGTGAAGAACATGCAAGATTGTTGCATAGGTACACATGTGGCAGTGTGATTTGCTGCCTTCCTCCCCATCACCTACATCTGGCATCTCTCCCCTTGCTATCTCTCCCTCTCCCCAGCTCCCCACCCCCCACTGTCCCTCCCCTATTTCCCCCGAACTGACCACAGTGTGTAGTGCTCCCCTCCCTGTGTCTATGTGTTCTCATTGTTCAACACCTGCCCATGAGTGAGAACATGCGGTGTTTGATCTTCTGCTCTTCTGTCAGTTTGCTGAGAATGATGGTTTCCAGGTTCATCCATGTCCCTACAAAGGACACAAACTCATCGTTTTTGATG
>NW_016107320.1:1373596-1383576 GCF_001604975.1 Cebus imitator | reverse complement strand
GAGGTGTTCTGGTTTCGGGTGTTTTCATCTTTTTTGTACTGGTTACTTCCCATCTTTATGGATTTATCTACCTGTCATCTTTGTAGTTGCTGGCTTTCAGGCTGGTTCTCTGAGTGGACGTTCTGTTTGTTGATGATGAGGTTATTTCTGTTTCTTGGTTTTCCTTCTGACAGTCTGGCCCCTCTGCTGTAGGTCTGCTGAGGTCCACTCCAGGCCCTGCTTGCCTGGGGATCACCTGCAGCAGGCTCTGCGCTTTCACTGGGAGCTGCTGCCCTGAGCTATTCCTAAATGGCCATCTTGGATCCATAATTTGTTAATCACATCAACAGTAGTAGCTAGATTGATTTCTTTTCCTTTGGAAGACAAAGTGCACAAATCTAAACAAAGTAGAAGCTTTCATTTATTCTTTAAACAAATGCTGGCCTATATATATGACTTAGATGAAGACTTTTTGAATCTCTAGAGACATCATTTTAAGATCTTGGTACAAATTCACTTAATCTGAGACTTAACTTGTTAATTTATACAATTCAATAATCATGTATGCTCATTCTGCTTGAAAGGTTAATTAAAAATAAAAATGAGATAAAGATCTTTGGAAACCACAAAGTACTGTTAAACCTTGTGAAAATGATAAAAATGAAAGGGTTAAAGGACATAAATAAGTTTTTAATTAAAAGACTCTCTTTGGAACTTCTGGATCAATCACAGTGTCTGGCATATTCTGTGTATCCAGTTGTGGGAGTATCCAAGGAAAGAGGCATATTAAATACAAGAATAAAAAAATAGCAAATTCCCTGATCTAGTGTCAGATCTTCTTTATTTTGACATTTAAGAAGGTCTGTGAGGTGTCTAAGTAATCATATATTGACGTTCCCCCACTTACAATGATTTGACTTACACTGTTCAACTTCCTTATGGTGTGAAAATGATACACATTCAGTAGAAAATGCACTTTGAATTTTGCATTTTTTTTCTGGGCTATTTGTATGTTGTAAGATATTCTCTTATGATGCTTGGGCAGGTGCAGTGAGCCCACAGCTTCAGTCAGCTACACCATCACCAGGGTAGACAATCAATGCTGTACTGTACTGCAAGATCTTTAGCTAAATTTAAGTGTTCTAAACTCGTTTAAAGTAGGCTATGCTAAGCCACAATGCATGATAGATTAAGTGTATAAAATGCATTTTTGACAATGATATTCTCAACTTAACAATGGGTTTATCAGAACAAAACCCCATCATAAGTTAAGAGCCTCTGTGCATCAGTTACCCAAAATCCTTTACAAGCAGCTAGTATTTCTCAGTGGAATGATTTATTTTAAACTATGATCTACCAAAAATTCCTACATGCTGGAGAAAAACTACAGAGAAAAATCATGATGAAAAAATGTAAATACTGCATATCAAAGAAAAGAAATGCCATGGGGAAGAAATAATAAATCTAGAAGACTAAAAGTTCTTCAGGAATAAGGTAGATCTTGTTTAATGAAATGTGTGATATAAAAAATCTGAATTTTTCTGATGATGAGATATAATCAAATGTCTTTTTAGCCCACTGTAATGGAAATAATCTAGAAAAAAAATGAAAACCTTTAGCCATCTGAAGCAAACCAATTCAAGGCATAATTTTGAACATTTGATAGAATTTGAAAAAATGAAAATTATTTGATTATAATTTTTTACTATTGTATTTTCAATATCACAAATTCACAAAAGATAGGATTTCAAGCAATACTCTGCAGGCGCAATAACCACTCAGTTTTTAACAAAAGTTAGCTACTTAAGTACAATAGTATATTTTTTCTAATTAAAATGTGTTTTTAGATTTAGAAATAAAACATAAAATATTTTAGAATAAATACTATGACTTTGGCATAAGTATGCCAATTTAAAATATTAAATTCTAAATCTAAGAAAAACACTCAGAAACACAGTAGTAAAATGTGGGCCAACATAGTGGTGAATTAGAAGCGATGAAATTATTTATAGTCGAACTAAAACATTTTATACAAAAGTAAATGAAATATTAAATTGTAAAAAAAGTAACTTTCAAATCAATAAAACATTAGGGACTAACACATTGACATGTCATTATTTTCAAAAGTATTAAAACAATATAAAAACCACAGATGCTTTCAAATACTGCTAAATCATATTAAGAAATCTCATCAGTGTTTGATGACACATGCTACAATACTATCAAGAAGTATGTATTTCAGTAGGAGCTTCACTACTTAGTAGCAAAGCATACTTTGATAAGCATCTCGGTACACTGAAATCTCAAACATTATATCTTCAATTAAAATAAGATATAATATTATCTGCTACTCTATGACTGAAAATCTTTGCAAAATAAAAAAATTTGTATCAATGACAATAGTTATAACATTGACAATAGTCAGTGTTTCGAATATTCCATTTTTGTCTCTTCGAATGCTATTGTAGTATGCAGAACTATATGCTGTATCTTTGAATTGAATGATGTAGATTAGGAAACATCAAAATAGGTAAGACATATGACAAAAGGGACTGTATACCTCCACAAAATAACAGCTACTTAACATCAACTTGCTCTGGGAAATATAAGAACAAAAGTAATAAAATGTCAATTGCCTTGACTGTTGATTACAGGTCAAACACTTTACATGTATTATTTCATTCAGTTCTCAAAACACTAGCAAATGAGTAACATTATTATCTCTAAACTGCAGTTGAGAAAATTCAGGTTAAGGGTAAATAAGGAACATGTCTCAGGTCATGCAGTATAAAGCAGATAAACTAGTATTCACTTCTTGCTAACTCCAAAACTTGATCGTTCACTGCACTCTGCAAGCAATGACTAGTAATCAGCCAAATGCTAGTTCAATTTTCCCTAGTGATTGCATACCATATTTTCTTGAGCACAGAAGAAAATATCCATGAAATCAATATTCTACCAACCTTTACTGTGAACATATTAGCAATCCATAAATTGACACTGGCTCATGTTTATGCATGTATTCATTCACTCACTTATTTATTCATTGAGTTCTCTGGCACCACCAAAGTATAAGCTCCATAAAAGCATATCTTAGGTATTTGTATGTATGTATCTATATTTCCATATGATTGGCTACATTACAGGGCCTGACATGGCCTAAACATTCAAGGAGTGGGCTAAATGATTAGATCTATAAACTATAAATATATTATCACATTTTGTACTTATAATATTTTCATACTGATATTTTCATTTTGAAAAGGGGTAATCAGAGCAGAAAAAGTTTAGTGAACTTTTTCCATATTACACAACTAAGTAAATGGCAAATCTAGGGATATAACCTATGCCATCATTATCTACATGTCATGTTTTTCCATTACGTTGTCATCAATCATCTTATTACATGAGAACTCTTATTGTCACCAGATGGTAATGCAATATATGGCTAAACTTCAGGTGCTGTATGAAATATGGCATATGTCAAGGAAACTATTTATTAAACAGTTTATTAAAACTAAATATTTAAAAATATAATGTTATAAATATTACCTTGGGAGAAAAATTAGGTTAGCCAAATATCCTGTAAGGTATATTATTCTTTAAGGGCAAATAAAAATGGTTATTTTATATGGTAACCAACTTTGGACCTGCTGTTTTGTTTTTGAAAATTAATGTAATTCTAAAATACATGACTTTCTTTTAATTAGGGTTTTTCTTCCTTAAAAAACATTCTTTGTTATTTTAAAATATATTGATATTTATTTGTAATTATAATTATAATGTTCAACTAAGAGAAAGATATCAGTATTAAAGTACAAGAAGGTTTTAGAACAGATTTAACCCTAATAAGAGTATCTGAAGGTAATTTCTAATCAAATACCCAAAGTTCAAGGATAAACAAAGGATTCTAAAATCAGCAAGAGAAAAGAAACAAGTAACACAAAAAGGAGCTCCAATTTGTCTAACAGTTGATTGCAACATCCTACTTTCATCATTGGACACGTTATCCAGACAGAAAATCAGCAAATAAATATAGAATTTAATCCACAGTACGGATAAAATGGACCTATAGATATTTACAAAACATTTCATCCAATAACTGCAGAATATACATTAGTCTCCTCAGTGCATACATTATTCTCAAGACAGACCATTTGTTAGGCCACAAAACAAGTCTTAAAACATTCAAAAAACTGAAATACTATCAAGGGTCTTCACTGATCACAATGGAATAAAACTTAAAATAAATGCCAAGATAAGTTTTGGAAACTATACAAACATATGGGAATTAAACAATACACTCCTAAGATTAAAGCTTTAACAAAAAGTTTCTCAGGAAAGAAAAGCCCAAGACACAGCGACCTCATTACTGAAGTTGGGGAAACATTTAAAGAACTAATACCAATTCTACTCAAACTCTTCCAAAAAACAGAGGAGGTGGAGACACTTCTTCATTTATTCTATAAGGCTAGTACAAGGCAAGTATTGCCTTGATAAAGAAAAATAGAAAGAAAAATATCTGGGATGAACATTGATGAAAAATCATCAACAGAATACCGGCAAACCACACTCATCAATACATTGAAAACATCATTCGTCATGACCCATTAGGATTTATCCCAGGGTTGCACGGATGTTTCAACATATGCAAATCAATCAATGTGATACATATATCAACAGAATGAAGGATAAAATGTATACAATCATTTCAATTAATATTGTAAAAGCAATTGATAAAATTCAAGATTATTTTATGATAAAAACACTCAAAAACTGGGTATAAAAGAAGCATACAACAACAGAATAAAAGCCATATGCAACAGACCAACAGCTAGTATCATACTTAATGGAAAAAACTGAAAGCTTTGCCCCTAAGATCTGGAACAAGACAAGGATGCCCACTTTCACCACTCTTATTCAATGCAGTCCTGGAAGTCCAGCAAGAGCAACCAGGAAAGAAAAATAAATAAAGGTAGTCCAAATTTGAAAGGCAAAGGTCAAATTAACCTGTTTTGCAGATGATAGAACTGATTCGCAGATTCAGGAAAGTTTCAGAATACAAAATCAACATACAAAACTTAGTAGCATTTCTACATGCCCACAGTGAACAATCTCAAAAAGAAATACAGGAAATAATCCCACTTACAATAGTTACAAATAAAATACTTAGGAATTCACCAGAGAAGTAACAGATATCTACAATAGAAAATACAGCCGGGCCTGATGGCTCACTCCTGTAATCCCAGTACTTTGAGAGGCCAAGTTGGGCAGATTACCTGAGCTCAGGAGTTTGAGACCAGCCTGGGCCAACATGGTGAAATCCTGTCTTTACTAAAAATACAAAAAATTAGCCAGGCATGGTGGCAGGTGCCTGTAATCCCAGTCAGGAGACTGAGGCAGCAAAATCACTTGAACATGGGAGGTGGAGATTGCAGCGAGCCAAGATCACACCACTGCACTCCAGCCTGGGTGACAGGCCACAGAGCAAAACTCCATTAAAAAAAAAAAAGTATAAAATATTTCTGAAAGAAATTGAAGAGGACAAAAAAGAAAAGTATTTACTCCATAGAGTATAGCTAGAATTTTATCTCTGATGTTTAAACATGGAAAGACATTCCATGTTAATTGATTGGAAAAATCAATATTGTTAAAATGTCCATGCTACCTAATTTACAAATTTAATGAAATCTCTATCAAAATACCGATGATGTTTCTCACAGAAGTAGAAAAAAAAATCCTAAAGTTTTTATGAAAACACAAAACACCCACAATAGCCAAAGCTATCCAAAGCGAAAAGAACAAAACTGGAGGAATCACGTTACCCGACTGCAAATTATACTACAAAGATATAGTAACCAAAATAACATGGTACTGGCAAAAAACAGACATATAGGCAAATGGAACAGAATAGAGAAACTAGAAATAAATCTGTGTATCTACAGTGAACTCGTTTTTTGACAAATGTGCCAAGAACATACATTTGGGGAAAGGGAAATCTCTTCAATAAATGGTGCTGGGAAAACCAGATATCCATATGTAGAAGAATAAAACTAGACCTTTTCTCACCTTCTACAAAAATAAAAATGAATTAATACTTAAACCTAAGGCCTGACACTATAGAACTACTAAAGGGAAAATTGGGGTCCCTCTCCAGGATAGTGGTCTGGGCTAAAATTTATTTAGTGATTCCCCACAAGTACAGGCAACCAAAGCAAAAATGGATAAAAGGCATACCATCAAATTAAAAAGCTTCTGCACAGCAAAAGATACAATCAACAAATTAAAGGAAAACCCACAGAATCAGAGAAAATATTTGCAAACTTTCCATTTGACAAGGGATTATTAATTGGAACATATAAGGATCTTAAACAGCTCCCCAGGAAAATAATCTAATAATCTCATTTTAAGATGGGCCAAAGATTTAATAGCCATTTGCCAAAAGAAGACATACAAATGGCTAACAGGTACATGTAAAGGTGTTCAACATCATTGATCATCAGAGAAATGCAAATAAAAGCCACAATCAGATTCATATCACCCCAGTTAAAATCACTTTAACCAAAAGACTGACAATAAAAAATGCTGGAGAGGATGAGGAGAAAAGCAAACCTTTGTACACATTAATGGGAATGTAATAAATGTAATATAATGGTCATTATATTAACTGAAATAAGCCAGGCACAGAAATATGAATATCACATATTCTTACTATGGGGAGCTAAAAAAAATTTAAACGATTGAACTCATGGAGATAGAAAGTATGATGATTGTTACCAGAGGCTGGGAAGGGTAGTGTGGGAAGGGGTGGGGTAAACTGGAGATTGTTCATGGGTATAAAAATATATTTAGATAGAATGCATAAGATCTAGCACTTGATAGCAGAACACAATGACTAGGGTCAACAGTAATTTACTTCACATTAAAATTAAATGAAAGAGTATAGCCGAGTTGTTTGTAACATAAAGAAAAGATAAATGCTGGAGATGATGAATACTCCATTTACCCTGATGTGATTGCTACCTATTGTATGCCTGTATCGAAATAACCCACAAGTACCAAAAAATAAAAAAAATAAAAGATAATGATATTCATATTTTAATTTGTACATAACTAAACATTTTGTATATGGTACTTTTTATCTTTGGGTTGTAATGAATCATTTATTTTAAAGAGAATGTAACAAAATGAGAGACAAAAAATACCACAGAAATATTTTCCTTTGAAAACACACAATAATAAATATTAGTGTGTCTATAATTTCTGAGGTAATGTCAGGTCTTTCTTTTTTATATACATATTTTTATTGTACTTTAGGATTTTTTATATTTTTTATTGTACCTTAGTTTAATATCAGGTCTTTCATGACTACTGATTGGGAGACTATCACAGATTAGTTACAACATACCCCGTGTTAGGCTATATACCCCAATCTGCATTTTGCTTGCTCACTGGATACTCAAAAAAACAAAGTAGAATATCATAAAAAGAATACCTCAACCATGCTGATGGACGACCTATGCATTCTTTTATCTTTTGTCAAAACAGGTATTGAATTTCCCCCAGGCTAAGAGTTCATGAGATATATTATCTTGCCCAGTCTCATACAGTAGCCACTTCATACATTACAGCTATATATTTTTTATGATCTTTGAATATTAAAGCACTGAGCTTTGGTAACTACAAACATTTCATGATTCAGAGATTACACTTTAGAAAAATTCTACTATTGCTGGAAATGCAAATCACAATATGGCAGAAGCAGTGAAATTAATGCCAGGATAATTTCTTTCCCATTAAGTCAATTTACCATTAGAAAATTAACTTCTGTTCACAGCTAGGATAAATCAAACTTTAATTCACTTGCATGTATGTATGAGGTAAGAAATACTCCACATGAGTGTTTTATAAAATAATAAGCGAAGTAAGATTCTGTAGGAATTCTTTTTAACAATTAGGACCTATTCTTTTGTGGTTAGCAAAAAATAATAATGATAAAGTTTATATTAATTAGTACATTACAGAAAAATTCTGAAAAGATTGTTGGCAAGAAAGAGAATTTATAAATTATCACATTCCTTTATATAGATTCAGTTAGAATCAAACTACCTAGTTGAGAGTGTGGTGTGTTTCACTACTTAGTATAACAAAATAAGAGTCCCATCAAGAGCCCATAGGATTCCTTCACTGAGAAATGGATTTGCAGAAATAAAGCATTTTAACTCTTCAAAGCAATATATAAGGAGATGAAAGCATCAAAATCGATTTTGGAATATAGGCACATAGAACCTCCAAGTAGTAGCTTACATATTACAACTACTATTTTTCTGGAATAGAAGACATTCTACTGAAGTAATAAATACATTGGGCTTAATCTTCTCATTAATTAGTTAGCATAATGGGGTGAATTATAAAATTACACAAATAGTCTGTCTCCTGAGATGTGAAATACTGTGTATAAAACAGCTTATGCTATAATTAGCCTACTTATATACATAACTTCAAGCAGCAATAACTACTCACTGTTGTCAAAACAGGCTATGTAAACTATGGGCAAGAAATATAAGTATGTGATCTTATTCCCATTATGTAACGTGAAATAGCACAAAAGAATAATTATCAAAAGCATCTGAAAGCCTGCGAATATTTTTGAATCTATGTTTTCTCCTGGGAGAAATTTAGAACAATTATTTAAGCCACATTTTTATTTTTGATAACACATATTCAGAAAACAAATGCTAAGTATGTAGATTTAACGATATCAACTATAGAATAAAGCATTTAAGGCTCATTTTATAATCATTGTTCCCAAAGTTCTGACATTATTTGGGAAAGTGGAGTTGATTATAAACTCTGAGCAATCTCAATGGAGAGAAAGAGAATAAGAGAGAGATGAAGAAAGAAAGAAGGAGAAGCAAGAGAAGAAATAAGAAAGAAAAGTCACAGAAAAGTAGTACAAGTGGCAAGTAAACAACGGAAAGAATTTTGGTGTAGCAATTAAAAACAAATAGACACAATGATTAAAGTGGAAATAATGTTGCTAGAAACAATGCTTATAAAAGTATGGCAATATAGATTCTCTAATAATATCCTACTTGAAAATGTAACTTTCCTAAAAAATAATAAGAAAGTATTCAAATTAATTAAAAAAATTATATCTAACAACATGAGGCAATCAACATCATCTGATGTTTAGGATACAAGCTGGATGCAAGCTATAGTTACATTTCATAAAATTTGTTTTCAAGTTTTAAGATTACCCTTTTTAAAGATTCCTGATTAGTTTTTAAATTTTAATCTTTCTAATGGTACAACTGGAGGGAAACAACATGCCTTTACTTAATAGCAAAGTAGGAGTCACATTTATTGAGAAAATCCATGAGTTCAGTCTTACCCCTGTCATATTACTTAGTTACAACTAAACTTTATATTTTGAGATTTTTGTAGATTCACATGATTATGAAAAAAATTACAGAGATCCTGTATATTTTTATTCAGTGTCTCCTAACATTCAATCATGAAAGATTACAGGATAATATCACAACCACAATATTGACATTTATATAGTCTATTGATGTTATTCGGATTACCAGCTTTATTCTTAACCATTTGTGTGTGTGTGTGTGTGTGTGTGTGTGTGTGTGTGTGTGTGTGTGTGTGTCCTGTGAGGTTTTAGGCATGTGGTGTATAGTACCAACACCGGAGGATTCTTCCTGTTCTTCTATTAGTACACTCCCCTCCCTCAAGTCTCTTTGTCCCTGCAACACTTCCCCAGGACGTGACTTGTGGCAATCACGCTATATTTCCCATTCCTATAATTTTGTCCTTCAAAAAATGTTTTATAAAATGGAATCATACAATTTTTAACATTTAAGATTTGACATTTTTGCACTCAGTGTAATTCTCTTGTGATTCTCTCAAGTTGTTGCATTTATTGAGTTTGTTCTTTTTTTTTTTTTTTTTTTTTTTTTTTTTTTTTTTTTTTTTTGAGACTGAGTCTT
>NW_016107320.1:1363702-1373577 GCF_001604975.1 Cebus imitator | reverse complement strand
TCCTCCGCCTCCTGGGTACAAGTGATTCTCCTCCCTCAGCCTCCTAAGTAGCTGGGATTACAGGTATATACCACCACACTTGGCTAATTTTTGTGTTTTTAATAGAGACAGGGTTTCACCATGTTGTCCAGGCTGGTTTCTAACTCCTGACCTCAGATGGCCTGTCTGCCTTGGCCTCCAAAAGTACTGGGATTACAGGTGTGATTACTCTTTTATTTATTGCTAAGTCGTACCCATGTTATGGATGTTAAAAAGTTGCTTAGTCTGTTAAAGAGCATCTAAATTCTTTCCAGGTTTAGATGTTATGAATAAAGCTGCTATGGACATTCATGTTCAGGTTTCCTGTGGGCAAAATTGTTGATTACTCTGCCATAAATGCCCCAAAGTGCAATTGCATGTTTAGTGTTTTTTTAAAGAAACCACCACTTTTTTGTTTTTTAGAGTGGCTGTACCACTCTACATTCTCAGCTATGATGGATGAGTGATTTACCTTTGCCCCAATCTCTGCAGCATGTGATGTTGTCACTATTTTTTACATTAGCATTCTGATACCTATGCAGTAATATCTCATTGTAGTTTTCATTTGTATTTTTCTGAGGGACAATGATGTTGAACATCTTTTCATGTCCTTTTTTGCCATCTGCATATCCTCTTTAGTAAAACGTCTCTTCATGTGTTGGACTCACTTTCTAATTGGAATGTTTCTTTATTTGCTGAGTTTTGAATACTCTTTACATATTCCATTTATCAGTCTTTTTATCAAGCAAAAGTTTTTTATTTTAATGAAGTCCAATTTATTATTATTTTCTTTTATGGATCATGTTTTTGGTGTCAAGTTTAATTCTGTATCCCAGAGGTATTCTATTGCTTTATTTTTTCTACATGTTTTATAGTTTTACATTTTACATTTAAGTTTATAATCTATTTTGATCTATTTTTGTATATTGTGTGAGACTGAAGTTGATGTTTGTTTTTGTGTCTGTGAATAAAAATTGCCTTTACTTACTAACAAAATAGGATTCCATTGAATTGCTTTGTAGTTTTGTCAAATATCAGCTGAGTATATTTGTGTGGATCTACTTTGAGTTCTCACTTCTCTTCATTTTGTTCTATTGTTTTCTGTCTATATCTTTCTCCATAGCTCTTTATAATAAGTATGTTATATAACTGTATAGTACATATTAAGAATAATATATAGCAGATAGTAGCTATACACGATATTAATCGCTCTCTTACAGCTCTGTAGTAAGCTGTAATATAAAGTAGGAGCTTGGGCAACATGGCAAAACCTTGTCTCTACAAAAATATACAAAAATTAGCCAGGCATGGTGGCATGCACCTACAGTTCCATCTACTTGGTAAGTTGAGATGGAAGAATCAATTGAGCCCATGAGGTCAAGGCTGCAGTGAGCCTGCTACTACACTCCAGCTTGGCCAACAGAAAAAGACCCTGTCTCAAAATAAATAAACAAAAATAAAATAGGGTGATGTATCCCAATGTATTCTTCTTTGTTAAGATTGCTTTAGCTATTCTTGGGCCTGCTTTTCCATACGTATTTTAGAATAAACTTGTCTATGACTACAAAGAAACTTACTGAGATTTTTTAAAGTAAGGATTATATTAGATCAATATGCCTGGCTCATGGCAGATATGAAAGTATAAAACTTCACTCAATCCAGTTCCGTTTTTTAGTGCAAAACTTCATGAAAAAGGATTTGGTTTATATGCTTAGTTGCCTGCCTTAGCTGGGACCTTATCTAGGCTACATTCTGAGGTTCTAAGGAGGGTGCCGGGGGTATCTCTTTTCTGACAGCAGGGAAGCTCCTTTCATTGCCCTGCTTCTCAGAGCTGGTCCAAAAGCCAAACAAAAAATATCCTATATACCTACTCCAATCATTGCAACTAAGGAAACTGCACACGGACACATACTTCGTTTCATGGAATCATTCTTTCTTAATAAGAACTAACTCAACTTCTGAGTGTGGTGTGTTTATTTTCTAGCTTGATTATTTTGAATATCTTTACTCTGAACTTGCCCGTTGTTTAGCTGAATAGCTTTTTATTTTGCCATTTGTTGATTTATGTTTATGTTTTCTTTATGCAGTTTATGTTTTTTAGCTAGCAAAACTTTTAATGAGCTCAAACCTCTTTTCTAATCATCTACTTACCTTTGTATTTAAAAAATGTAAATCATATACATAATTCCTTAAACACGGAAAGTTTTATCCAACTATGTATGCAAATATAGTACTACTGAGAGCATATATCCAATAAAATATTTGAAGATAACTAATATGTAGTACAATATGGTAAGATGTGAATTTTTAAAATAACTTTACAGTTTTTTCAACAAATTTCTTATGTTGCTCAATATTGTGGATGCCAATTTTGTATATTATCTTCAAGGCCACTTTCAAGGTGATAGTCTGGAATAAGGAGAGAATGTGATAAAGTATTCCTAATCTGGAGTCTAAATGCAAAATCATCCTTTGTTGCCTTTCTACTTCCATAAAAACTAAAGACATCTGAAAAAAGCAATGTGACTGACAGTTGACATATTTTACTTTTGATGCAGACAGGTCCTATAATGACACTATGAAATATATGGGACTTTTCATAACATGCAATTTTTCTTTCCTTTTTTATTCACTGGTAGTCATATAATCTGTGAATGTCCACAGCCAGGTAATAAGGAAAAAATATTGACTTTCAAGCTGAGACTAAATTACTATAGTTACAGTCTAGAGATGACATCTTTCACATCCAGAAACTATAACATGGCACTATTTAATTTTGGATCAGTTGCAAGCAGCAATTTGGCTTTTGTTTTAAGTCTCTAGGTAATAAGCTCAAGACAGGCAGACAGAACAGAAGGGTATTTCCATCCAGATGGCGTCATTCTTTTTTTTTTTCTTTTTTTTATTCCCAGTAGTTTACTTTTAACAATAAAAAAAGATCTGATACATTGATACTTTTACCCGACTTCACTATTATAACTGGCAACAAAAGGTAAGAAGCATTCAATCCTTTATTCTGCTTTATTTAGTTAACTGTTACTGCACAGTGGTTTGTGGAAGCTGCTGGAGGAGATACTGAGGCTATAGAAGCTTCCTTTACAAATGGCGTACTGCTTCTCCTCTTGCAACATTTCCTGCTGAAAGACATTCACATTTATCTAACATTCTGGTTTCATAAATTACATCTCTCCAACATTGCTCATGTTGACAGATTTATTTCCTCTTTAATCGTTGGTTATTTTGAAAATGTGTATGCAGATTGCATATCACTGTCTCCTCCTTTGCCTTTTTCTTTTGTTATTCAAACTCATTGCAGAAGTAACATAAACCCACCCTTCATTTTACGCAATGCTATCAACATCCATCATTATTTTCCCTTCATCTATAACCTCTAATTGTTTTACTTTCTACCCAATAGATACTCTAATTTATTTACTAAATGGCTGTTCAAAATATATAGTGCAGTTTTTTTGTGTGTAAAATATGTTTAATTTTATGCAAATCCTATTTTAACACTAGTTATTGAGATCATTCAATAATGTTTTAAGCACAATTAACTCAGAGCTTTTAATGTTATATAGATATTGTGAAATATCCCTACCTTGTTTTATTTCTATATTTACATGTTGATGGACCCTGGTGGCTTCTCACTGCCTGCTAAAAATAGTGATGCTGAACATTTTGCTACATCCCTTCTGCTATTTTTTTCTGGTCCATATGCATACAGGAATTATTAATAATTCATGGGAAACACATATTCTTTGTCTCACTGAGTACTGCCTGACCTGTAGCATAGCACTGCCTGTTTTAATTCTTAGCAGCGATGCACTGAGTATTTTTGTATATTGCCATTCCTCCATGAGTGTGATATATTTTTTTCTTTCTTATCCCTACCAAACCTAGAGATGTAAATTGCTATCTCATTGTTTTGATTTACTACTTATTTGATCACTCGAGAGATGGTATGCCTTATCCCATTTTCATTCACCAATTAAGCTTTCCTTATATAAATTCTTTTTTGTATCATTTGCATGTAAATGTTTTAGATTCATTATCATTTTCTCATTGGTTTGTAGAAGTTCTTAGTATATTTTAATTTCTTACCATTTTCTCATTTTGATATTATAAAAATTTTTCCACCTGTCAACCTTCTATAAACTTTGTCCATGGTGTTCTTCATTGAAGAATAGCTTAAAATTCATATAGTCAACCCTAACAAATAAGATAGTTATTCTGAAACTTATTTAAGTTCTTCCCCACACCAAATATCACAAAATATTCTCTACATTCCTTCCATAGGTCTCAAGTTTCACCTTTCAAGTTGTTTTTGTATGCATTTCATATTAATCACTTTCTGTGGTAAAATGTACATATATAATGTGAATATTGTAAATAATGAGCCATTTTTAATCTCTATATTGTAAACTGCATGCCCTTTTAACTTTTATTTGTCCTGTGTGTTATAACAGAGATATATGCTTTAACTGACAGGGTCAATACCTTTTTGATTGTTTATTCAAGCTGGTCTTACCTGCCTACATATTTTATACTTTAATATACATTTTAGAAATGCATTTATTGTCTTAAAGACATACATTTTCTAAGTTCCTTCTGTTCCACTTTTGGCCATTTCACTACCAGTTAATCACTTTTGTCAAATGATCTTTGTTTTGTATTAAACAAATTTTTCTGCATTTTGCTTTATTCATTGAACAATGCCCTCAGTCCCTCTAAACCCAGCAAGTCAACTAACAAAGTTTGATGTATTATCACATTTATATGTTGGTTGATTTAATCTGCTAATATAATGTCTACAGTTTTGTTCATTCATTTTCATGATGCAAACTTCTCTTTAATTTTGTTTGTTATAGTGTTTGTCTCAGGTTTTTGCAACTACTCATAAAACAAATCTGGCATTGTTTCTCAATTACTGTTCTCTTAATAAGTTTAAGATTAATGTTATGTCTTCTGAAACATTTGCAATAATTCACCACAAAATCTATTTGGGAAGGTTAGAAATGACTGATATACTTTAAAAACAGAAAACAGATTTTTTTCTTAAGGCTTAATGGGGATTGTTCTACTTATTTTGTCAATTTTGGAAATTTCGTTTCTCAAAAAATTTAGTCATTTTATATAAATGTCAAATTTACTGGCATAAGGCTATTAATAAACTCATATTATCACCTTTTCTCTGTATGATTATATTGATTTCCTCATTTTGATACCTGATATTGCTGTTCTGTATTTTTCTCTATTATTTATTGACCAATATTGAAACTATGTTATCAAGTGTATTAATCTTTCCAATAACTCATTTCTATCTTTGTTATTTTTCTCTATTGTCTCTGTCTTTCCTTTTCTTAGATTTCTGATTTTCTTTCTACATTTTTCAAATTTGATAAACTTTTTACTTTTATGCATCTTGAACTGGAAATTTGGATTTTTTCATCATATTTTTATACCATAAGTGCCACTACAATCTTTGAAATCAATGATGAATAAATTACTTTTTGTCATGTTGGGTACCCAAAATACCCAAGACTAGGTATTTTATAGAGAAAAATCATTTAATCGACTCACAGTTCTCCATTGCTAGGGAGGCTTCAGGAAACTTAGAATCACAGCAAAATGTGAAGGAGGAGCAAAGGCCATCTTACATGGTAGCAGATGAGAGAGTATGTGTTAGCACAGGAAAAACTACCCTTTATAAAACCATCAGATCATGTGAGAATTCACTCCCTATCATGAGAACAGTATGGGGGAAATTACCTGGTTTATCCAATCACTTCCCACCAGGTCTTTCCCTAAACACCTGGGGATTACAACTGAAGATGAAATTTGTGGAGAACACAAAGCCTAACTATATCACTCTACCCCTCGTCTCTCCCAGATCTTAGGTCCTCATGTTTCAAAACCAACAGTCTCTCAAAGTCTTAACTCATTTCAGCATTCACTCAAAAGTCCACAGTTGAAAGTCTCATCTGAAACAAGGCAAGTTTTCAAAACTAATCATTCCTTCCCAACAATTCCCCAAAGTGTTAATCATTCCAGTATTAAGAGTTCACAGAGTAAAGCATAAGGCAAGGATGGTGCTGTCTTTTTTCATAGGGGTTAAGGAAGCAGATACATCTGTCCTGGATGGTCTGCTGTCAGAAAACAGAGGCAAATATAAGTGTGTATGTGTGTGTGTAATACATTTTCCTAAAAATAACAGTATTTTCTTGCTAAATACAGTACAGTTATGAAAATTGGCAAATTAACACCTATAGTGATATCATATAACGTACAAATCTTATCTGTATTTCATCAGTTGTTTTATAATTTCCTTTATAACAAAAGCAAACCCCAAATCAGGTCCAGAATCCAATCCAATCCAATCTAATCTAGGATAACACATTGCATTTAATTGCCATGTGTCTCCTTTGACTCTCAGTTTGGAACCTTTTTTGCCTTTATGACCTTGACATTTTAGAGAGTAAATATTAGCTATTTTGTAGAACATTTCTCAATTTGAGTTTCTCTGATATATCCTCATAATAAAGTTTCTTTTTTTTTTTTTTTGTCTTTATCAGGAATGCCATGAATTCAGACTGCATCCTTGCCAGTGTAACATAGCAGGAGGCATACAATGGCAGTTTATCCCATTAATGAGGTTAATTTTTTCACTTGAAGAAGGCAGCATCTCCCAGGTTTCTCTACTGTAATGTTATTATTTTATTCATTGTGATTTATAAGTATTTTATAGATAAGTAGTTTGGGAATATGTAAATATCCTGTTTCTCAACAAACATTTATTCACATTATTAACATATTAATGATTCTTTTCATCAAGTAATCAAGTATGTTTAAAAAAAGTAATAATTTTTCTAATACCATTGTTTCTTCTTCATTTACTTTTTGCTGTTCTACTACAAATACAAAGTTTTTCCTCCTTTACTGTTTAACTGCCCAATTAATTAATATTAAGTAATTGATTATTTAGAATATAAAGGACTTAGGATATAATTGGGCAATCAATTAGTGGGAGAAAAATCAAATCAAAAATTAATGTGATTAATTTCTATTTCTACAGACAAATTAACTTCTATTTTATTAAATGGGTTAAAATCCATTACTATTAATATTTATTCTGATGATGGAAATATCCTACATCTGTTTTCTGTATCTTTTCAAGATGCACTAATTCACTCTTTAAAGATCTACTTACTTCTGATTCTTATTATGTTGGAGCTCTGTTGATGTACTGGTAAGATGTAAGTGTAAGATGTAGGGGAAAATTTGTATACTATAATATTTAAGTTAAATCTTTGCCCTTAGTGAGCCAGGCCAAACCCCTGTGCTTAACCTTCACAAATATTTCAAGAAATATCATATGGGATAAAAGTTGGGTGACTGCACATCTTTCAATTAAATAAGAATTTAGAAAAGTCTCCTCTACAGAACATTTTATTATGGAAAATACTCTGAGCTTCATCCAAAATGCTTACTTTTTCCCCCTGCTAGGGCCCTAGATGATGTTTCTTAGATCTTCACAGTAAGAATCTGGTAAGGTCCTTGTAGGGACAAAAAATCCAAGGAAGTGTGAAAACTTTCCTAAAATCGGGTAACTGGAGATTCTCACTCTTAAAATAATCCATACTCAACCTCCATCAATTTGTCTAAAGTGCCATTTAAGTGTTCCTACCAGATTACGGGTGTAGCACCTTCTGCTACAGGGAAATTGATCCAACCTGTGACTCTGTATTTGGCTGTGATTCCCTGAATAAGCTCATCTCACCAGATTTTGGGGTGACTGATCATTTCTCCGATCAGTTCAAAAAAAGTTGTTTAATTTCCAGTTTCTTCAGCTTTTGTTCTGGTTGTAAGAATAGGAATGGTGACCTCTGAGCTCTCTGCATGTCAGAACTGAAACCAGAAATATTAATATATATTAGAATTTTTAGCCATTTATCTGTGAGATATTTATTGTAGATATTTCCTCCCAGTTTATAATTTGTCCAGTGGCTTTGCTCATGGTGTTTTGGCCATGCAATTTTTTAAAAAGGTACTCAAATTTATCAATTATTTTTATTGCATCTGACTTACGTGGCATAATCAGAAAGTCTTTATACTAATGTAAACTGAAAATAAAATTCTAAACCCCCGCTGACTGAATGGACTCCCTCATGGCTGAGGTGGCCCCAGAGAAACCTGAGATCCTAGGCTGAGTGCAGTGGCTCATGCATGTAATTCCAACAATTTGGGAGACTGAGGCGGGGAGATCACTTGAGCCCAGGAATTCAAGACCAGCCTAGGCAACAGGTGAAACCCTGGCTCTACACAAAAATACAAAAAATAGCTAGGCATGGTACAAGCCTGTGATCCCAGCTATTCTGGCAAGGCTCAGGTGGGAGGATTTCCTGAGCCTGGGGAGGTCAAGACTGCAGTGAGATGCAATTGCACTACTGTACTCCAGTCTAGGTGACGGTGAGAGCCTGTCTCAAAAACAAAACAAAAAACTGAGGTTCTGGCTATGATAGAAAGAGAGGTCAGACAAGTCTCGTTACACCCTCCCTTAGCTTTTGAAGTTTAGACATAACAACTTACCAGCATTAATGTTAAAATAAGATTTCATAAAACTGGCAAAACATACCCTTTGTGGCAATAAGAGCAAATTAGAAACGAAACCTAAGACCATTCAACCACGCAAGGCAAGGGTTAAATCACATATGCAGGCTATCAATCTTGCTAAACAGGCCATTTTATTATGGCTGACTCTGACATAGCATTCCTGTCTTTTTAACATTATTTTTTAGTGATGTCAAGATTTAGACAGTCTTACTCCTTTAACTTCGACTGAAAGAATCTGTGAATCCACGTATAACCTCTAAGCCCCTGCTTCAAGATGTCCTGCCTTTTCCATCTGAACCAATGTATACCCTTCATGCGAATGTCAGAGTAGATAGTTAGGCAGGGCAATAGAGCCCCTGGCTCTCCCAAGAATGCCAAGGAACTATCAGGTGACATAGTCAGGCAGTTACTGAACTGTCTCTCTAAAACAGTAATTGGCTTTTGCCAGTGCCAGGGAAAGCCAGTCTCTGAAAATATAGAAAACACCTGAAGCTGGTGATCAGCAGTTTCCTGATAAGATCTCAGGAGTTAAGTGAGTGAGCTCAAGCATGCACACCAAGAGGCAAAATGGTGGGGCTTAACTGGCATATGACCTTCCTGTAGGAACACTGGGCTGGTAAGGGAAGAATGCCTCAAGTGAGCATGTGCACAACTTCAGTAAACACACTGCACAAGTGGCTCCTCTCAAGTGCTCGCAGTCCACTGTACATGTGGACAGCCCACCATAAATTAAGAATCAAGCTAAAAAGACAGACCCCGGAAGCATGCCAAAGTACAAAACCCCAAGTCAAAGATCAAACTGCACACTGGACTCTCTCAAGTTGTCCGCTTGGCTCTCTTCCAAGTACACTTTACTTCCTTTCTTTTCTGCTCTAAAACATTTTCATTAAAAAAAAAAAAAAGTAATTCCTTTGTTCCTGCTCTAAAACTTGCCTTAGTCTCTCACTCTGCCTTACGTCCTTTGGATGAATTCTTTCCTCTAACTGAGGCAAGAACCAAGTTGCTGCAGACCCGTATGGATTTGCTGTTGCTAACATCAATACATGGATGTCTTTTCCTGTAACTCCTCAGTCCCTAAAATGTATAAAACCGAACTGTAACCCAACTAACTCAGTACTATTTACTCAAGGCTTCTTGGGTTTGTGTTTTGACTGAACCACAGCAGTCACTTATATTGGTTCAGAATAAAATGTTTTTTTTTTTTTTTTTTTTTTTTTTTTTTTTTTTTTTTTTTTTTTTTTTTT
>NW_016107320.1:1275428-1363669 GCF_001604975.1 Cebus imitator | reverse complement strand
GTCTTGCTCTGCTGCCCAGGCTGAAGTGCAGAGTGCAATAGTATGATCTTGCCTCACTGCAATCTCCGTCTCCCAGGTTCAAGCAATTCTCCTGCCTCAGCCTCCCAAGTAGCTGGGATTACAGATGTGCACCACCATGCCTGGCTAATTTTTGTATATTTAGTGGTGATGGGGTTTCACCATGTTGGCCAGACTGGTCTTGACCTCCTGACTTCAAGTAATCTGCCTGCCTTGACCTCCCAGAGTGGTGGGATTACAGGTGTGAGCCACCATGTCCAGTTAGAGTTTGGTTTCCCCATTAACATTAAGATTATTATTTTTTTTTTAATTCACTCAGTTTTGGTACTCTTTCACTTTTGGAATTAGATCTCTTTTTTCCTTTATCCAGTTGAGATGTATTCTTATGTAAGCCAAGAGGTAGGAATCTAAGTTTGTCATCCATTTCAAAATAGTGATTCTTGTAACACTGAAACTGCTGTTGCAAAAATGTTAACAATGAGAAAATTATGGTAGTGCTGGAGATCTGACCTAGCCAGCCCCATCTTGCCCTTAGCCTTCAAGCTGCCCTTAATTACTCCTCGGTTTGGATCAAGCTAACTTTGGGAGATATTCAGTTTATAGTTTAAATGATAATAGCCCTTTCCTCAAACTCAACCACCTTTGTAATGCTAATAAGAGATCACCAGGCAAGGAGGATAGAGGAATCTAAATTCTGCTAAGGTGTAGACTTCAAAGATTGCTAGCCACTATTCCAGTGGTTGCAAGATATGCAACATCCTCATTACTCTTGCAGATAACATCCCTACTGTAGACCCAAGATTGGCCTTTTGAGATTTGTTTTTTCAGGTTTTTTTGCATGTCTAATGACTCATGGCTTCACCAGGACCAGTGGACAGCTCTGTGGCCCCATCCAGAAGCAACCTGGAGTGCAGGAGGCCCATTTCCCACACCTCTGTGATTGTACCCCCAACCAATCAGCAGCAAGAAGCCATTGTGGAGCCACCCATCCCTTCCCCAAAACTATCTTTAAAAAGCTCTACCCCTCAAATTCTTGGGGAGATTGATTTGAATAAAATCTCCATCTCCCATGTGGCATGGCCACCCTTATGTCAATTAAACTCTTTCTTTATTGCAATGCTGTGGCCTCAGTTAATTGATTTTGGTGCAGTGGGCAGGAAGAACCCATTGGGCAGTTATAATACGGCACTATTTATTAAAAAGCTGAATTTTTTCAGAGATTTACTATGTCACTTTCATCATATATCAAATATTCATATATACATTTTATATTTCTTAACTTTCTATGTTATTCCATTAGTTTATCTATATATTCATGAATTTTTATCACACTTTTGAATGAAAAATGTATATATATTTAAATATTTATACATTATATAGAATATTTGCATATTTATAATATGTATATAAATATATAGTAAATTATACTATATAGTATATATTTGCATATTTATAATATATATGTAAATGTATAGTAAATTATTCTATATATAAACATGTATATATAATACACATTTTAATATCTGGTAGAGAAATTGTATCTGTAGACTTTTAAAAAAAATTAATACTGTTGTAGTTTCGGTTATAATTCTATTACATTTATAAATTAAATAAAAGAGAGCTTTCTTGTTGTAAGATTGTATTGCCTTATTCAAGAACAAGAGCTGTCTTCCTATTAGTTTTAAAAATTAAATTAGTATGTACACAGAAAGCACCACACAATGTCACACATATATAGTAAACACTCAAAACACCCAACCTATAGGAAAGAACGGCAGAGTGTTACATTCAAAATGTATCTATTGAATTAATTTGTTTTTTATTTATATGAATTTAGATAATATTTACAATAAGAATTTAGTATGTATGCTAAATTAATATGAATTCAGATAATGAATTATCTATATGAATTTAGATAATATTTATAGTAGGAATAATACATTAAACTAAATAAACTTAAATATTTTGTAGTTTCTACATTATTTACAGGAAAAACATTTACTTTGAGATTCTCTCTTAAGGACCCCAGTTTATGATGACCTAATTAGTGTTACTTCCTAATCTGTTCAAAATATGTTGTAATATTTGAAACCTAAAAAAAAGTTAAGCAAAAAATATAAATACAAATTTGGAAAGTATTTCTGAAGATAAAGGTTAGATTATAAATCTGCATTGGTAACATCTTAATCTTCATACACAATTATGAACACACCAGAGTAATTCAGATTGACTACTCCAGCTCCTGCAGTTGTGGCCAACACACTCCTTTCAGCTTTGTTGGGGATTAAAAAACCCTTTCAAAAGTGAACTCCCATTTACAATTGCTACAAAGAGAATAAAATACCTAGGAATACAACTAACAAAGGATGTAAAGGACCTCTTTAAGGAGAACTACAAACCACTGCTCAGTGGAATAAGAGAGGATACAAACAGATGGAAAAACATCCCATGCTCATGGTTGGGAAGAGTCAACATTGTGAAAATGTCCATACTGCCCAAAGTAATTTATAGATTCAATGCTATTCCCATCAAGATACCAATGACCTTCTTCACAGAACTGGAAAAAACCACCTTAAACTTCATATGGAACCAAAAGAGAGCCTGCATAGCCAAAATAATCCTAAGCAAAAAAACACAAAGCTGGAAGCATCACACTACCTGACTTCAAACTATACTACAAGGCCACAGTAATCAAAACAGCATGGTACTGGTACCAAAACAGAGACACAGACCAATGGAACACAACAGAGGCCTTGTGGGAATGCCATGCATCTACAACCATCTGATCTTTGACAAACCTGACAAAAACAAGCAATGGGGAAAAGATTCCCTATTTAATAAATGGTGTTGGGAAAACTGGCTAGCCATGTGCAGAAAGCAGAAACTGGAGCCCTTCCTGACATCTCACACTAAAATTAACTCCAGATGGATTAAATATCTAAACATAAAATCTAATACCATTAAAACCCTAGAAGAAAACCTAGGCAAAACCATTCAGGACATAGGCATAGGCAAGGACTTCATGGCTAAAACACCAAAAGCAATGGCAATGAAAGCCAAAAGAGACAAATGGGATCTAATTAAACTCCAGAGCTTCTGTGCAGCAAAGGAAACAATCATTAGAGTGAACCAGCAACCAACAGAATGGGAAAATATTTTTGCAATCTACCCATTCGACAAAGGGCTAATATCCAGAATCTACAAAGAACTAAAACAGATTTACAAGAAAAAAAAAACCATTCAAAAGTGGGCAAAGGATATGAACAGACACTTTACAAAGGAAGACATCAATGAGGACAACAAACACATGAAAAAATGCTCATCATCACTGGTCATCAGAGAAATGCAAATCAAAACCACATTGAGCTACCATCTCACGCCAGTTAGAATGGCAATCATTGAAAAATCAGTAGACAACAGATGCTGGAGACGATGTGGAGAAATGGGAACACTTTTACACGGTTGGTGGGAGTGTAAATTAGTTCAACCACTGTGGAAGACAGTGTGGCGATTCCTCAAAGACCTAGAAATAGAAATACCATTTGACTCAGCAATTCCATTACTGAGTATATACCCAAAGGATTATAAATCGTTCCATCATAAAGACACATGCACATGTATGTTCATTGAGGCACTGTTTACAATAGTCAAGACCTGGAACCAACCCAAATGTCCATCATTGATAGACTGGATAAAGAAAATGTGGCACATATACACCATGGAATACTACGCAAAAAGGATGAGTTCATGTCCTTCACAGGGACATGGATGAATCTGGAAACCATCATTCTCAGCACACTGACAAAAAAACAGAAAACTAAACGCCATATATTATCACCTATAGGCAGGTGTTGAACAATTAGAACACGTGGACACAGGGAGGGGAGCACCACACACTGCGGTCAGTGGGATGAAGGGAGGGACAGTGAAAGTGGCAGGGGTGGGGAGGGATTATGAGGGGAGAAATACCAGGTATAGGTGATGGGGGGATGAAGGCAGCAAACCACCTTGCCATGTATGTACCTATGCAATAATTCTGCATGATCTGCACATGTACCCTAGAACCTAAAGTACAAAAAAAAAAAAAAAAAGATAAAATGTAAGTGGCCTAGGTTGTGAATGCATTGTGTAAGAGCATTTTGATCAGTAAAGAACTGAGAAATCAAAAAAAAATCCCTTTATTTCTGATGAGGTGACAAGTTTGACACAAAGGAGAAGATGAGTTTTAAATAGTAAAGACTAAATTGGCATAGCAACACCAACTTCTCAGTTCTCTGTATGTTAAACGAATAACAGAGTATAGCAGACAAAGACAAATTTTATCAAACGGCTATTAAATATAAGAAATTGTTCGTTTGGTCAGCTGTCTGATATTCCTCAATGTAAACAGCCTGTAGTATATCACTTTAGTGGATTTATTAATTTTTTCATAAATAAAATAACTATGGAAAACCAGATACTCTGCCAAGAACAACACAGTAATATATTTACCTACTTAAAGTTTCTGAAATAAATAGGTTATATGAAATTGACTAAACTCTAAATTTGAAAAGTGTGTTGTAATTAAATCACAGTAACACAACTAGTAAACAGATTTGATACCTAAATCTGCATATTCTTACTCAATTTCTCTTTTTATAACTAGTGTAAAGTATCTTCTATTTGTTTTAATATATTTATATCGAAAAATTAACTTTGGTTTTAATATTTATACAATTAAGTAAAAACATTGTGGAAACTATTAAGCATACTAGTTACATAGTAAGACTTGTTTTTTCTGTCTATTGAGGAAGCAGGATCTAGCTCAAAGATTAGCATATATTATCCACTGAATAAGTATACGCAAAATTACTAAAATCATTAATAAAACTCATAGCTTTTGGTAAAAATTTAAATTGATTAATACAATGGCAGCTTGTGTTTTTCTTAGTGTGTAATACAAATACAATAAGGAACCCTTGTAGAATACAGAATTTCACAGTACATATCTAAACATTATTACCTCTCACAAACAAGAATATATCATTCTTTGGAGATTATAAAAGAAACACACGAATGAATAAGTTAGCATTGAAAAAATATACATATAATTTTTACCCTGTAAAAGCCAATAAAATTATTTTTATTGCTCTTGGTTTTATATATTTTAAATATTCACAAAATAACAAAATTCCTCCCAGATGGTAAATACCTTCAGGAAATCTCTGGAATTTATTAAATTTGGAATTTAAAGTAAACTCTGCCTTCAAAGAATCCAGACGTCCACAAAAACATTTAACTCGCCATAACATTCTCATGGGACAATTAGTGACTAATTCTCCTGAATAAGTTATCAGAAATAAGTATCATTAGAATCACTAAAAAATCTTTGTGTAAGCAAGCCAGTTAAGTGATAACATTTTCTGGTATTAGCAACTACCTATGCTATAACAATGACTTTAAATCTGTTTCTTATGACTGTATCCATGAAACGAAAACACTAACTTTCTAAAGTCTCACATTGATGGTATCCTAAAATTGAGTATTTATATACACTAAAAAGTATTTCTAGATTTTGGGGACATTTTAAGATAATCTCTTAATAGCAAAGACCTGGAACCAACCCAAATGCCCATCGACGATAGACTGGATAGGGAAAATGTGGCACATATACACCATGGAATATTATGCAGCCATCAAAAACGATGAGTTTGGGTCCTTTGTAGGGACATGGATGAACCTGGAAACCATCATTCTCAGCAAACTGACAGAAGAGCAGAAGATCAAACACCGCATGTTCTCACTCATAGGTGGGTGTTGAACAATGAGAACACATGGACACAGGGAGGGGAGCACTACACACTGGGGTCAGTTGGGGGGAAATAGGGGAGGGACGGTGGGGGGTGGGGAGGTGGGGAGAGATAGCAAGGGGAGAAATGCCAGATGTAGGTGATGGGGAGGAAGGCAGCAAATCACACTGCCACGTGTGTACCTATGCAACAATCTTGCATGTTCTTCACATGTACCCCAAAACCTAAAATGCAATAAAATAAATAAATAGGAAAAAACGAAACAAAACAAAACAAGACAAACATTTCAGTATTCCTTTCCCAGGGGTTAAAAAAAAGAATTCCTCTGAGAGTCTACTCATTCTGCCATTGGCCCTATTAATTAAACAATAAAAAATCAATCAGTTAACCAATCATTTAGTCAGTTAGCTAGGAAGTCAAAACCTGGAAGTTATCCATTGCCAATTATAAACCCATAATAGTGACAGGTTTAGGGTGACACATAAAAATTAGAAAATGTTGTCTTTATATTATTTGTTGCACTCTTGTATAGATAACATACAAATAGAGAAAAAAAAGCTTATTTATAGAATAGTCTTTATATGCCATGAAGGTTCAAAGAAGATAGAAACCAATATAGACTGAAATAAACTAGCAATCAATATGGGCTGACATAAACTAGAGAACTAAAGAAGAAAACAAAAGCTAAATTTATAGTTATCTCTACATGCCACGAAGATTCAAAGAAGACAGAGATCAATATGGACTGGAATAAACTAGGGAGAATTAATGGAAATGGAGAAACTCAAAGGAATTGAAGGGATTTTAGAATATATAATAAGAAAGGAAATAAGATTATAATGACTAGGTTTTAGATCGTAAAGATAGTATTGGCAGAAATCTCTCACAGTAAGTTGGTCCCATATTAGTACTGAGAATTGTATGAAGACTAAATTTGTGAAACAGAAGTCTCTTAATAACGACATTGTGCTATAGTTTGAAGTTTTATGGAGAATGTGTATACCCCAACAATAGGTATCTATTTTAAAGAAACATCGGAAAAATCGTTCCATCATTCATTCTTTTGTTGAACAAATTTTGAGTATTCTGTGCCAGATAATCTATGTCCTAGGGATGGAGAAGTGAACATGAGAGGACATCTGTGACGTCACAGAACTTACATTTTGGTGAGGTGAGATAGAAATCTTAAGTAAATTATATAGTATATGGGCTGGTAAATGTGCCATGGAATAACAGAAAGAATGGAAAAAGGGTAGAAAGTATAGGTGGGTTAAGTGCGATTTTAAGCAGCTTTGTAGGAGCAGCCTCACTGAATAGATAGCATTTTGAACAAATAACTGAAGAAGGCAAGGGAGTGAATCCTGTAGAGTTTTGGAGATACCTGGAGAAAACACAGTAAGACAGAAAAACAGGAAATGCAAAGACTCAGATACAGCAGCCTGCTTGGAGTATCCGAGGAATAGCAAGGAAACCAGTGGGAAATGAGCCAAGAGAGTGAGGCACAAGAAGCAGCAAATGAGACGGGCGAGGTGACGAGGTGGGTTGTAGAGAAGCAGTAGCAGTTCGGGAGGGACTTAGTAGTTAATTGTAAAGGTTTTTACTTTCATGCTAATGAAATCCACTGTAAGATTTTGAGCATAGAAGTGACATTATATCATCAGACTTATAATAAAGATCACAGTCACTGCTACTGACCAAATTATTGATAATAAGCTGCTTTAGATTGGAAAATATAGGAGCAGATCAGTCAAGAGGCTTTTGCAATAATATAGGGGAAAGAAAATGATGGCTTGGAAGAGGATGGAGGCAGCAGATTTAATAAGATATCATATTCTAGAGGTTTGTATTAGCCGATTGAGTGCATGAGGTTAAGCAAGAAAGAGTTGGGTGGCTCCCAGATTTTAAGTCTTAGCAACTGGACAAATAGAGTTGGCATTCGCTAAAGGAAGGGTTAAAAATATGACTGAAGTGTATATCCCAATGAAATCTAAGTATTGTTCAATTTTCAGACCAGAGGGAGATAGCAGCAAAGTAGGAGTTGGAAATCAATAAAGGGGATGTTTGTTTATCTATTTAGATCTTTATACTATATTAGGTCACAAAGAAAGCATAAGCAGCGTAAAGTAGAATAATTAAATAAAACTCTCTGATGGCAATATAACAATATTTAAAATTGATAACAGAATTTTTAAAAGACTTCAACGTGGATAGTTTAAAAAATTCCTATTAAACAACACCTGGATTTATGACTGAAATAGAGCGTATATACCAAAGTTACACAATTGTGGAAAATAACACCTCATGCCCAGACATATGGGAAACATTTAAAGCAGTAAGCAAAATCAAGTGTATAGCTTTCAATATGTTTAGTAATTAAACAGAAACAATGAAAATGAATAAATTAAATTCCCAACTGAAAATCAGAAACAGAATGATAAATAAACCAATAGAATCCTAAACAAAGGAAATAATAAAGATAAAAGCAGAAATTATGAGGTAAAGAACAGAAAAGTGAGTGCTTAAATTTTCAGGTCAAAATGTTGGTCCTTGAAAAATTTAATACTGCATACAAACTATTACTTAATGTAATCAGGTGAGAAAAAAAAGCATAAACAAGTACAATGATACAAAGCTTAAAACTACAATAGGAAAGTATTGTAATAATACAAGTATATAAAATGAGTTTAATTTGAAGACTGTATGCAAATACTTTTCAAATGTTAGATGACATGTATACTTACATAGGGAAACACAGTTTATGAAATTAACTTCATTAGAGATAGAAAGCTTAGATCAACATATACTGAAGAAGTAGAGTTTGATAAAATAATCAGACCTAGATGGTTTTTCAGACTCTATCCAACCTTTAACAAAAACACTCCCAAATGCTACATAAGTTGTTCCAGTGCATAGAAGCTAAAAGAAACAGAAAATTCCAAGTTGTTTTTAGCAAGAAACACAGAATATGAATATCTAATCAGATAAACATGCTATAAAAGAGAAAATTACTAAACAATATTACCTACAAATATCATGGCACACATCCTAAATAAAATTTTAGGTAGCAAAATTCAACGTTACAATAAAAAATGATAATACATAAAAAATAATGTTTATTTATATAATGCAATGCCAGTTAAATGTTGGAAAACCCATTAACATAATATACCAAGGTGTGATAATAAGAAATATATATTTGGTCTTTGTTCCTAGTTTCTAACACAGAACTTCTAAGCCCTCCAAATTTCCTGATTGATGGGGTGAGAGCAGCCCCTTTTGTTATGTACAATTAACCCCTTTCCACCATACCTGAGCTCATGCTAAGAAGGTGACTCTTGGTGGGCCCCTAGCTGGACCCAGCATAGACCTGGTTGCCAGAGGAACAAACCATATAATTAGAAAGTTGGAACTTTTTGCCCTACTACCCAACGTCCAGGGAGAAGAGAGGCATTGGAGATTGAGTTAATTACCAAGAGCCAATGGTTTAATCAATGGTACTTCCTAATAAAACTTCCATAAAAACTCTATGAGGGGTTCAGAGGGCTTCTATATTGGTGAAAACATGGAGGTGTGGGAGGGTGGTGGGTTTACAGAGGTGCCCCTTGCCACATATCTTGCTCTATATAACTCTTTCCTTTGGCTATTTCTGAGCTTCATACTTTATAATCAACTGGTAGTAGAAAGTAAACTGCTTTCCTGAGTTATGTGAACTATTTTAGAAAATCCTGGAACCCAAGAAGGGTATCCTGGGAACCCTTGATTTACAGCTGGTTGGTCAGAAGTCCAGGAAGCCTAGGACCTGTGATTGGCTTCTGCAGTGGGAACAGTCTTGTGGACTGACAGAGTCCTTAACTTGTGGGATCTGACACTAACTCCAGGTAAATAGTGTCAGAATTAAATTAATTGTAAGACACCCAGCTTGTATCCCAGAATTGGTTGATGTAGGAGTAACCTTTGCACATTTAGTGCCAGACATGTGAGTAAAAACAAATCATACATATTAATAGATCTAAAAATATCATTATTTGACTTAAAAGAGCTTTTTACAAACCCAACATTGTTTCTTAAAAAAATTAAAAAGTAGGAATTGATGGATGCTTTCCTAAGTAATATTATACATTTAAGTTGATTATTATCCCAGAATCTTAATTAATGGAGAATAACTAAAGAATTTCCCCTTATACAAGGAAAAAATAGTATGCACACTATTTTCACTACTACTGATAATTCTTCCTGAGGGATCAGCAAATTTAAATAGGAAAAAATCAATTAAAATCTTAAGTGCAAAAGAAATACTAAACCTGTTTTTAGGTGCTGAAGATATGATTATATACCTAGAAAACCCAGGAGAATCAATGAAAAATGCTTACCATTTTAAGTAACAATAAAAATTCAATAAGATAGCAGGAGATAAAATTAACTTTTGCAAGTCAATAGCCTTCGTAGTTTCCACAAACAATAACTAGACAGATGATATAATGGTAGAGAAAACCCATTTACAATAGCAGTGCACAAGACAATGTAGTTAGAAATAATATAAAATGTGCAAAACCTATGAGGTAAACTATAAAGTGCTCCTCTAAGTTACAGGCATAATCTTGGGCAAACAGACATATTTCCTGCTCCCAAGGAAAACAACTCAATATCATGAAGATGTTAAATTTTCTTATGATCATTTATAAAATTCAAAAAATCCACAGAAAGTTATCAAAAGACTATTTGTAGACACAGTCAACAGATAACTAATTTTACATAAATAAGCAGGTAATAATAGCTAGGGAAACACTATTAGAGATTTAAAACTACAAGGATTGTAGGATTGGGCTCTTATCCCACAATATATTGAAATATTGTGTGTGTGTGTGTGTGTGTGTGTGTGTGTGTGTGTATGTGTGTGCACGTAATATTTCTTTTTTTGAGAGTCTTACTCTGCCACCCATGCTGGAGTGTAATGGCTTGATCTCGGCACATTGCAGGCTCCACTTTCCAGGTTCAAGTGATTCTCCTTCCTCAGCCTCCAGAGTAGCTGGGATTATAGGAGTGTGCCACCATACCTGGCTAATTTTTGTAGTTTTAGTAGAGAAAGGGTTTCACCATGTTGGCCAGGCTGTTCTGGAACTCCTGACCTCAAGTGATCCACCCACTTTGGCCTCCCAAAGTGCTGGGATTACAGGCATGAGCCACCACACCCGGCCAAGAATCTTGTTTTAATTTTCTCTTCTGATGATGTTAATATTTCTGATCTTATCGAGACATTTATATTTTCCCTTCCATAAGCCAGTCATATTATTTTACTGGGGCATGAGAACTTTCCCCAGTTGATATATGCAAGCTTATATATGACATTAACATTTATTTATTTGTGAATATTTTTTCAGTCTATGGGTTGTGGTTATTACAGTATTGACACTGTCATATCCTTTGATCTTTTTCTTTCTGTCATTGCTTTGATGTTTTTCTTTTTATTAAAGGCATTCTTCAATCAATATTAGATGATCACTTATATTTTTCTAGTGTTGAATATCATAGTATAAACTTATTCTCCAATCCATCTGGAATTTTTTTGATATACAATATGGTAAAAGGTTATTAATATATGTTTTCCACATAGCTAGTGAGTTTTCCTAATTCAATGTATTAAACACTTTATTTTTAAAATTTATTTTGTTTGCATTTTACTCTCATCAAAGAAATACAGGCCTCAAAATCCAAATAAAGAATTGTGTAATGTAAAAAGTAAAACAACCTTTCATGCTCTTAATCTCGATCTCCAGGGATAACCATTTTAAATATACTATGTTTCTCCCCATTCTTAACACATTCTTTACTGCACATACAGTTATTTCTTCCCTTAATTAGAGTCGCTTTCTGACCTACATTGTCTTTTCATCCAACTTGCTCATAATGAGCAAAAGTAGTGAAAAAAAAATGCCTTTGTAAAATTTGATAAAATTTGAACCAGGCTAAAGATTCTTAGGATTTAGATATATGGATGTCTATGTTAATTATTAATCATCAAGTCTGAATTCTAATGTTTTTGGCCAGAGGCCATTAAAAAGCTTCTTAAACAAAGACACATATAACTTAGTCCTTAGAAACAGTTGGAAAGGTTCAGAGAGAGTAGAGTTAGGAAGATATTCTGAGTTTAAAAACATGCGACCTTCTACATCAGATATTGTTCAGGCCTAGCCATCCTGATATTATTAATGGGGTAGCATTAAGGGTGATCATCTATATTTTATGATGTCTTGCCCCCATTGTTCCCATATGAATCCCCTGTCTTCCAAAAATACATTAAAGTCCCAGAGAAGCCAGGCACAGTTGTGCATCCCTATAATCCCGGTACACTGGGAGGCTCAGCCATGCAGATCGCTTGAGCCCGGGGGTTTGAGACCAGCCTGAGCAACATGATGAAACCCCATCTTTACAAAAATCAAAGATTGGCTGGGCACAGTAACATTTGCCTATAGTCCCAGCTACTTGGTACTTTGGAGGTTAAGGTGAAAGGGCCATTCAAGCCCAGGAGGTCCAGGCTGCAGTGAGCTGTTATTTCACCACTGCCCTCCACCTTGGGCAAGAAAGCAAGACCCTGTCTCAAGAGAAAAAAAAAGCTTTAATTAAATAAAGCCCCAGGCCTTATCCATGCAAATGCATTGTTCCACAGTCACCTGTCCCTCAAAGATGCTTCTACTTTCCGGCTATGATTTTTAGCTTTTTCTTACACCTCACTAGCCTTCTCAGCTTCTGAGAATAGTTTCTTGTTGGCCAAACTTGCTTCATGTTTAGCTTTGCTTTACCTAGCTAACTGTTGTTGAAATTTATTGTAAAGAGCATTGAGTTAAAGTGGCAGGAAAAATGAATACTTCCTCTTACATTTCTTACTACACACTGGCGAAAGGGACCACAGGGATGTATTGTTTATAGAATGAACAAATTCTTTCTGCTAAACCAGTTGAATTTCTGCTGAACTAAGAATGAAATTAGATATCATCACTCCCTTGAGCTCTTCTGTGTAGCTGGAGCAGAAGAGGATTCTAACTTAAAAATATTTACAAAACTTCTTTACATCCTAGCGATTTCGGTCTGCACCAATATTAATTGTTTTGCATAAGGCCCCACACCTGTGAGACAGAACTTAAACCCAAAACTCAGGCCTTAGAAATGTACGGACCCGTCTGAAGGTCACTAATAATAAAAACAAAAAAGAAATACTGTATCACAGCATGTAGACCATCACCTGGCACAGAGCAGGCCAAAGCTGAATGTGGGATGGTTATACATGAGTCAGCTACTCCTTAGGCACATATCAGCTCACATAGGACCTTAAAGTAAAAATATGTGCCACACAATCATTATTGGGGATGTTCAAGAATATCTGAGATTGAGAGTAAAAGAAAAACTTCAAATGTTTTGCTAGGTGAGAAGATAAGTGCTCAGAGCATCAAGATTAATAAATATGCCACACTAGTGCACATGGGCAAAGTATTGAATACACAGGTGATTTTAATGAAACCATTTTGTAATGTTTGCTTATGGCTCTCTTAATCCTTTGAAAACAGGAGTATCCAGTGGTCTTTGTCAGGGATCAAATTCAAACCAAACTGCTAGAATCTTGTACTCCAATGTTTACTGACCTCCAATAACGAAACTGGTACTGGGTATACTTCATCATATCTAGTTATTTCGGCTCTTAGAATCACTTCTCTCTGCCAAAAAGCTGCTTTGTCCCCTGAGAGAAAACATATGTAGAAGCATGCCACAACTTCACATGCCAAGATATAGCCCAACAGAGACACAGCTCATGTTTTGTCCCCAGAATTGTCCCAATCTTAAGAAGAATGATATCTCTTGGGTCTGGCCCAGCCATTTACCAAATGTGAAGTCTGCAGTAGATATCAGAAGGCTATAAATCAAGCTGAAGTCCCTGTTCGATATGAACCATTTCAAAACTAGTTATACAAAACCAATTAATGTGATAATTAATTAAAACATCATGAATCAAAGAGCTCTGATTTTGAAAAATATTGATATAACAGAGGCATTTTGCTAGTCATTCAAGAAATGCACATTGAATTTCTACCCTCTGATTTTATTTCTACTTAACAAAGTTTACAATTATGGGAAATAAGCCTAATAATAGAATGACCGTATATCCCAATATGCCCTGCATAATTTCAGGTTACATATGATGTTCCAGGCTAATTACTTTCATGCTTTAAAGTGTCCCACTCTGGATAGCAAATAACATGACTAAAAAAAAGACATGTAGCCTCACAATAACACCAATGGTAGATGTTAAACAGCAAAAAGAACATGTGAATTAAATGTTAAGGTACTCCTGGGAGGTAAAGAACACCACACTAATGCATTTCCAGTATAATTAAATTTTGAAAAGCGAGGAAAAAAAAAGTGCTGCAGGTATAGAGAATGATAAGAGCAAACACTGGTTGCGAAAAGTGAAACATATTCAGGGAAAAATGGTCCTCTTGTTTTAGAAACAATTTGGCGAGGCTGTCGGATCAGGGACTGTACAGTTGAATGTAGGCCAGATCACCGAGGACCTTCAAAACTTGGCTAAGCAGTTTAAGCATTATTTGGCAGGAAGAGTGGAGAACCTAAAGAATATTCAGGCATTAGTAACATGCCCCAAATTTGCTTTGAGAAATTTAACCTGGTAAGAGGTTTTAGAATAGACTGAAAGATAATTGGTTGTTATAGGGAAATATATTATTTTAAAAAAATAACCCTTTAGGTATGTCTAATTACTTGCATTATTATTACTATTACTTATTTTATTTATTTATGTATTTATTTAAGATGAAGTCTCAGTCTGTCACCCAGGCTGGAGTGCAGTGGCACAATCTTGGGTCACTGCAACCTCCACCTCCCAGGTTCAAGAGACTGTCCTGCTTCAGCCACCCTAGTAGCTGGGATTACAGGCATATACCTCTCTGCCCAGCTAGTTTCTGTAGAGATGAGGTTTTGCCATGTTGGCCAGGCTGGTCTTGAACTCCTGACCTCAAGCGATCTGCCCTCCTCAGCTTCCCAGGATGCTAGGATTACAAGCATGAGCTTCTGTGTCCAGCCTCCTTGTATTATTTTTAATTGGCAATTCTTATTTGTAAGTCTCAGCTGAGCAAAGTAGTCATAATTGAGAATATGTATGTTAAAGAACTTTTGCTGGCAAAAACACTTTTACGAAGACTCCTGAATCTTGCTTGGAAATTGAGGATAGGAAGAAATAATATATCCCATAGATAAAGAAGCCATGTAGAGTTGAGTTTAGTGATGTGCTGTTAGATGATTAACAACTGTCTGTAGGGTTGAAGCCAACCTGATTTGTATTGCTTGCTGATTTTCCTGTAAATACTCTAGCTACAGGAAATTTCAAGCTCTCTTCATGGATTAGTGAACAGAGAATTAAGAAAGATGTGCACAGTTGGACTCATGAACTGGTGTGAACCAGCTCCAGTATACTAGTAAGAGAATCCTCCCACATAGACCAAGGATGCAATTCCTAGTTGCAAGTTAACTAATAAGCTCTTTCAAGGAATATGCAAGGTGTGTGTAAATAAAATAAAATGCTCTAGGATACATGCCATTATGGTCAAGTAATTAAAACCATTAATTCTAGGGTAGTAGTGGAAAAGTATACTATACAGATGCCCTCACTTGGTGACAGCCTACCAGGTTGTGTGATGGTCCAATTCTGCAGCCTTCAAAATGCACCAATCTGCCCAGGCTATTCATAGAATAAAATTAGAAAACACAATGACATGAGTCCACAAACGAAACCAAGGCTAAGTCATCCTGACTTCGAGTGTAGAAAGAATAGTTCACGATGTCTTGCTATAGTGGTTTTGTAACTGATACTATGAGGTAAATCACAACTTTCATTTATTTTCTAGTTTTGTAAAGTTTTCCCCCCTTTAGGCTATGAACAATTTAAAACAATACATTAAAAAAAGAAAAAAGAACAGAAATTAGCCAACCAAGCAAAACCAAAAAAACAAAATCCAGGAATAGTGTTAAGAAACCTAAAATGCATGTTTAATAACAAATCAAATACAGTCATGCCTTGGAATCAGAGGAGGATTTGTTCTAGGACCCCCCAGGATATAAAAATTCACAGATATTCAATCTCTTATATAAAATGGCATAATACTTGCAAATAACCTACACATAACCTCTCATATAATTTAAATCATCTCTACATTACTTATAATATTGAATATAATGTAAATGCTATGTAAATAGTTGTTATACTCTACTTTTAATAATAATTTGTATTATTTAATAATATTAATTTGTATTATTCTTTATTGTTTATTGTGGGTTTCTGTTTTCACTTTTTAATTTTGAAATATCTTTTCCAAATATATTCAATCTTTGTTTGGTTGAATATATATATGCAGAACCCACAAATACAGAGACTCAACCATACTACACTTCCATTTCTCAGGAAGATTAAGGATGAACATGGAATCAAAGCAAAACTTACTGAATGTTAAATAGCTGATATAATTGTACCTGCTATGGTAAATTTTGTTTAAAACTTCAATATCAAAGATAAAGTTTTGACTGCATCATGGTAAAAAAAAATTCTTAGTAATTGTAAAATCCATGAATGAAAAATACACATAAAATTGGTTGTGGTTCACACTAAACTAATACTTAAATCCAAAAAACTCTGAAATTCTAGCAAGTGGATTAGAAACTGTAGTTGGAACAGTTGTATATACAAATCTGATACTGAACACACATAAAAACATACTTGCTCCAGCAGTTCACATTTTAGTTCTTTTTCTCTAATCATCAAATAGTTTTTAGAAATATTTTAGACACTGTAAAAGTGGTTTGTAAGTCAACATTTGTGTTGTACATTTTCAATGACTTTGTAAAATAAATGATTCCTCTAAATTTGGTTTACATTTTGTTCAAAAGCAGTTATAAAGTTCTAATTATTATCATATAAATTAGCTGCCAAAGGTTCATATTTCAAAGATCTTAATTTAATACCAATCCTTAAAACCAAACTTAGAAACACAATATTGAAATCTATGCCTACAAAGGCAAGGCAGAATTAGACAATAAAAATTCAAGTTGTATGTATATTTTAATATTAAAATTCTATAATGGTGTTTTGGAATATCTTAAATTCTAGTTAGAATATTTTGATGAATCTTATATTTTGAATTAAGTTTATATTCTGTTTAATAATATAATAAAATGAAGAAGGCTTGAATTTCATAGTATCTAGGGTTGTTGGAAGATTTGAGGTTTGCATACGTAAAGTATTTATTGAGGAAGGATATTCTGAATGGAGATAAAATGTGAAATAACACATTTTTGTTAGTTTGTTTGCCTTCTTATAGAGACAGGGTCTCACTCCTTTGCTCAGGCTGAAATGTAGTTGTGCAACCATAGCTCATTACAGCCTCAAACTCCTAGCCTCAAGTGGTCCTCCTGCCTCAGCTTCCTGAATATCTAGGACTACAGGTGTGTATCATCACACATGACTAACCTTTAATTTTCTTTTTCAGAGATATAGTGTCTTGTTATGTTGCCCATGCTGGCCTTGAACTCTTGGCCTCAAGAAATCCTCCCACCTTGGTCTCCCAAAGCACTGAGATTACAGGTGTGAGCCGTAATACCTGGCCACATTTATGTTTTTAAATACAAACTAAAAATAAGAATATCCATCATATAGTATAATTTACTCTAAATTTACCACTTATCCAAAAACTTTTAAAAAATTACTGTATTAAGAATCAGTTGAATGTGTTCACATTCATTCATTGCAATTGCAATTTGAAGACGATTGCTGGTAATTTTATTTTAAGGCTTCTAAGAATTATTATTCTGCTTTAAAGTTTTAAAAATACTAATACAACAAAGATGTAAGTTTTATGCTTTTTTCATATGGATATTTGTGATTTTTACACTTTTGGATGGCACTTTTAAAAATACTTTTCTGAATAAAATATTTTATATGTTGAGGAGTATAAAATTTAGATTAATCAATTAACAAATACTTTAAATATATATAATTTTGTTTTCATTTATGATTTACTCCCATTAATGTTCTATTCAGATTACTAGTAATTTTAATCTTCATCTACTCTTTGCATTTTTAGCTATTTAACACAAAGATCATTCTAGAATACAAATATTGAAATTATCAATACCCTGCTATGACAGATAATGAGGATAGAAGGGAAAGAAGTGGAATGAGAGGAATGTAAAGATGGAAGTAGCTTAACAAATGTAGAATCTGTAGAACTTTGAGGTTAATCATATTCAATAAATATTGTAAGAAAAATATATCAGGTGACTGTGCAGTATAGTCTTTAGTAGGAATAGGCTATTCAGGAAAAGGAACAATTTGATGTAAAATGGTAAATTTGAAGTGAAATGCATTATTAAGCAGCTGGAAGTTTGGTCATAAAGATGAAAAGAATGAAACATAATATTTAAAATATATATTGCCTGATATGAAAAAAGTTAAAAAAATCACAATTTCCAAGGACAAAAAGTGATCAAAGCCAAAATTTCAAGCATAAAATATCACAGATGCAGCCATGTGGAATTTGAAATAAAGATATGGGTACTGAGACCCAGGAGCCGGGTATCTAATATACCCAAAGAAAACAGAATTGGCTACAGTCAATAAACCCTGTGACTCAAAACACTTTGTTAAAAGAATGGAGGGGGCGGGGAGAGATTAGGAGAATATTTTTTCTGTTGTCCTGGAAAATGGTGGGAGATTTTACTATCTATCTGTGATTTTAATTTTAAAATAAATATGCACATACACTATGAGAAATAAAAATAACTGTTCAAAATAATGAATGAGTAAAATCTCCGATTTTTTATGCTATGAGAACTTCAAATTGAAAAATAAACATTGAAATCAGTCCAAGAACATAAAGGCCCTATAGTTCAGATAGAATAAACTCTAATTTCAGCCTTGCAAAGTCAAGGGAAGGGTTGCAAATCCTTGAATATGAACTAGTAATGATGAAGTTGTTAATGATGAAACAGTTTGTATAACAAACCTCCATGATGCAAGTTTATCTATGTAAAAAACCAATACATCTACCCCTGAAATTAAAAGTTCAAAACATAAATTCTAATAAGTTAAAAAAAGAAAGAAAGAAAATGAAGAACCCTTGAATATACTGCGTTGACTTGAAAAATAAAAGAATTAACATTAAAGATACCTCAAATAATAAAATACTTCAAAACTATCTGAATGACATTACATAATAAATATATTTTAAAAATTGATTTCACAGACAAAAATTAACAAAAGCATCATAAAAATAAGACACTATGAGATATAAAGTAGGAGGAGAAATTCAAAACCACCAATTCTAATTTTTAGACATGAAAAAACAGATTCATTGATATATGAAAACTCAGTTGAACAGCTATGTGGCAGATTAAATACTGTTGAGGTGAGAATTAGAATACTGGACAACACACTTGAAGAAATCACTGAGGATACAGTAGAGAGATATAGAGGCATATTAATATAAATGACAAGGCAAATCAACTGAGAGCACAATTTTAAAAATTCCCCCACAAGAGTGCAAGAGAAAATAGAGAAAATAGGGAAAAAAAGGTAATATTTTATTGGTAACATGCTACAGTTTTTCAGAATTAAAGAAAAATATAAGTACTCAGATTGAAATAGTAAATCATGTTCAAAGTAGAAAATCACATAAGTATACTGAAAATAGACAACATGCTGAAACTGCTAAACATGAAAGACAAAGAGAAAAATCACAAACTAACCACACAGAAAAAAAGAAAAACCTAACAAAAGTTGTGATAATCACAAACAAAAGACTTTTGTAATGACTAAATCAATGGAATGCAAATTTAGAGTTGATATTTAGAATTCTAAAACCATCAAACCTGAAACTCTAATCAGGGTGAGAAATAACGATCATCTTAGACAAAACTTAGAGTATTTGCCTTCATAGACTCCTGTAGAAAATTACTACTTAAGAATATGCTTCAGTAAGAAGAAAAATATGCCCAAGAAGAAATGTTAAGCAGCAAGAGGGAATGAGAATGAAGAAACTGTCAAACATCTGGCTAAAACTGAGCAAGTATTTTTCCTTTTAAAAATATTAACCATGACTAATATTTGAGAATGAGTTTCATTGTTATTGTTGTCTACTATCTTAATTTTCTCAAAACGGATCTTCCTAAAGCTGTAGGAAACTAATACTAAAGCATTGACCAAGTGTATCAGAACCTCTAACAGCATCAAGTAAATGACAGGTTGAAAATGGTGTGAGTATAGAGAAACAAAGACTATGGATTTTTCCAGTTAGGGATTTACAGTTATTTTCTTTCTGCAAAACTGAAGAAAAAATAAAATGAGCTATCAGTTTGTAGAATATTAAAATAACTGTTGATAAATAGATTATGAATTTTATTACATTAAATAAAAATTTCACATCCAGGACATCTACTTATTTAGGACATAGCATTTGTAGACAGAAAAGCAAATTGTAAAAATAAAATTGATGATGATTTTATTTTATTCTAGCAATAAGTAACATTCATCCTTGGATACACGACATATTGAAAGGACAATAATGTGTTCTCATTTAATTTGTTTCTAGTGTGTTTAATAATTTTAAATCAAAATATGTACTATATTTATATTGCTTTAATCAAATGTGTTCTAATAATAATTGTAATAATAAACCAGTTGATAAGAAAAAATCATGTTTAGTGCATTAATGGTGACAAATGTTAAAAACTTTCAAATTAAATTTGTGTATTAATATAAATATTAGACTTTTAAACATACACATGTTAGAATAAATTACATAAGGAACATGAGATTTACATACAAGTTCAAATAAAAGAAACATTGAAAAATTCTGACTTAATTTTTTTGAAACAGTAGAATAATGCTAAGCACTGTATATTTTTCTAGAAGATGACAGAGATATTTGTTAACTTTAAATATTTTAAGAGTATTTTAAAAATAGTAAAATAAAATTTCTAACTTTGAAACCACTCATGAGAAATCAGAGAAATAAAGTTTACACATTCATTGAAGAAAGAATAGGTTAGGGGGATCTGCAATGAAAAAGTATAGCAAATAAAGTAAACTTCTGACCTATTTCCAGGTGCAGAGAACTAAATAAACATAAAGTTAAGTTGTCTCCTATCTCAAACACAACTCATAACAAGTCTCTAGGGCTAAAGCAACCAACACAATTACATATGCCCTTAATTAAGGCTCTAGGGTAATTTGAAAATGGATTGATGTAAAGCCAGGTTTGAGATTAGAAAAAGTAAGACTGGCCAACCAAAATGATCTTCTGTCATCATCAATGAAAACATTCATTCTCAAATAGGGTCAGTCTTCTGACGTTTAAAACTTCTTTAACTTGGATTTTTTTTTCTTCTTATAAAAGTTATATACAACTATTACACATATAGATAAACAATAAGAACAAAGAAACAAAGAAAAAAATCATGCATACAGATAAAGTCATTGTTCAGACTTTGGCTTATGTTCTATACCTATATACTAAGGGGTTCCATAGTATCAAAGCAGATAACTGTGTAACCCAGATTTTGTATTCAAGCCCATGAGGACTACGGATATTTTTTTCAGGCAGGGAGTACTATGCTCAGTGGCAGAAATAGGAAGGGTGGCTAGAGGAGAAGCCCGTCAGTTGGCCAGGACACCAGTTAGGAAAACATCCCAGTATTGCAGAGATGGGTATGAATTACTGCTTTAAAAGGGAGAGAAAACAATATTACATGATAGCTCAGATTTAGGGATATAGTGAAGAATAGGAGTATTGTAGTCTGTTTTCACATCGCTATAAAGAAACACCCGAGACCGGGTAATTTATAAAGAAAAGAAATGTAATTGGCTCACATTTCTGCATGCTGTAGAGGAAGCATAGCAGCTTCTGCTTCTGGGGAGGTTTCAGGAGGCTTTCAATCATGGAGCTTTGCAACTTGTTGTTTAAAATTTGTTTATGCTCCTGCCATGTTCTGATCCTGCCACATCCTCTTTAGAGAATTCACTATTAAAAGGACCGTACAAAGTGGGAGATTCACATTCATGATCCTATCACCTCCCAACAGGCCCCACCTCCAGCATTGGTGATTACAATTTGACATGAGATTTGGGTGGGGACACAGATCCAACCATATCAAAGGGAGATGGAGGAAGCTCAAATAATTCCCAAGTTTCTAGCTTTATTTAATCTCTTAAATCGAATATTTCCCAGAAATCTCAAAAAGACAATTATCAGTTATTTAAATGCAATAATAGCTACACTTTAATACATAGCTTGTTCACTTTACACTTAATTCTATTTTCTCATATTAGAACCAATTTTCTACTAGAAGTTTACTGTAGAATTATTTTCTCATATTGTAGCTAAAATATGTGGCTTTCCAGCTTTTAGATGGTATGAAAAATTGATTCTCAAATTTAGTAAGATTCTCTAGATAGCAGAGCTAGTTTTAATCATCACTGAACTGAGGAAGCACATGATAGTCAAAATGTACAGATGCGTTTAAGGCTGGTTATTGCCAAAATAGGACAAGAGTAGAAATAAGATATTTGCTGATTTGGAAAGTTGGAATGCCTGGAGATACCAAAGCAGATTGTGCTATATTCATTTCAGATCTAAGGGTTCATAGACATAGATCTTAGATTAGCCCTGCTTTGCACACTGGTACCAGGTCTATCTTTATTCATTTTATAACATAGGCAGATAAAATACAGTTAACTGAAATGCATAAATAAATGAATACTATATCCATATATAAACAGTATAATTATTTTTGGACTTCGCAAGTTATAATACTATATGTGATTTAATAGTATGCATATTTATCATTAAGTTTTCTTTGAGTACTACATGCATATTTAATACTTTTAACTTTAAAATATCAAATTCTAAGCTTGAGATTTGTACATGGGCTGTAGTTTATATTTGCTTTTTTATGCTCCAATAAAATAAATGAAAATATCAAAATAAAGTTGTAGTTTCTATTTTTGCTCTTTAAGATAGAAAACAGCTTACTTTTTATTATACTTTATATTTAATTAATTTTTATAATTTTCAGGAGTAAGACATTTAAGAACAAAATTCACTGTACAGGTAATAGCCTCAGTAATTATTCCAGGTCTGATTTTTGTGGGGGGCCCTATGAAGTGTGTGCATAAAGAAGTGCCTATGGATTATCCTTTAAAAATTATATCTATGTTTTCTGAAGTCCAATATGTTTGTCTTGTATGTATAAATAATAAAGTTGTATGATACTGATGTAAAAGTTAGGAATAAAGCACTTCAGCATACAGTAATTGGAGTCCTTGGTAAGGATTTCCTCTTTTACGAAAAGCAGCCCCCATCATTTTCTATCATCTTTGTCTATTGGACAGGGCACCTGTAAAGTTGAGCTGCAGACATAGACAAGGAAGCTGAGAGCTTACACAGGCAAATGCTAGCAGGAACTAAAGACTAGACATGTTTAAGATGGTGGCTCCATCTTCCCTTCTTTTTGTTAGCCAGGTGTACTGTAAGGAGCAGACAAGATGACGCTGATCAACTAGAAAGGCAATTTGCATAATAAGATTAGTGTGGGGTGACCAACCTTCCCCACTTCCTATGTAAATGTCTCACCTGATCCAACCAATCTCTGAGCCTTATATAAATCAGACGCCGCTTCCTCAAACTGGAATATAAAATCCGGGTGCATTTGCCACCAGTCAGTCCTTTCCACTCAGAGATCCCTTTCTCTATAGAGAAAGCTGTTTCTCTCTTCTCTTCTGCTTATTAAACCTCCGCTCCTAAACTCCTCCTGTGTGTCTGTGACCTAAATTTTCCTGGCATGGAAATATGGTATATACCCCAGACAACATAACCACATCAATATCCTGTATTTACAAACAAAAGCAAGTAATCTCTTTTGCTCAATAAACGCATTGATTTACAGATTCTAATGAACTCTGAACATTCTACAAATCACAACCTCTTAGGAAAGAATTTTCTATTGCCGCCTTTGCATAAATTAGCTTTCAGATTTCTGGTCATATTTTAAAATATATATTCATTTCTCAGCTTTGTGCTTTGATATATATACTTTAAAGAAGCACATTTTCTTGAAAGGAAATGTTAATATATCCTTGAATGATGGGTTTTAAAATCTTTTATGTTAGCGTGAAAACAGATGTAGAATACAAATGCATACTGCTTTGTTCTGAACTACTTCATGTACTTCCCTACCTTCTACAACCTCAAAAAGCATATTGATATTTAAGAAACAATTTTTAATGATGACATGTACATCTTGAGATGAGCTTTGATTCCTGAGGTCATGTCTGGTTTTATGAGCATTTTCTAGCATTCTCATTCATGTATTCAGTCAGCAAACTCATGTGAATTGCTGACCCTGACATAGACAATAATCCATGGGTGAAATGAAATGACAAAGGCCTAAACTAGCACTGTGGTAGTAAAGAGAAAGTGGAAATAATTGGAAATAAGGAAAAAATCAGGATTATATATTTGGCAATTGGGGGAAGTACTAACTGACAAAAAATCATGGCAGTAGAAAGGCTAAATAATGAACATATTGTGTCTAAGTAATCTGTTGGAAAATGTTGGAACCACTCATGCTTCCAGGATATCATGCAGATATCAAGAACACAATTGTCAGGCTACTTGGATTTGTATCTAGATTCCATTACTTGCTAGATGGTGACGTGGATGAGTTCTTTAATCACTTGGGAACTTCATTTTCTAAGTTGTAAAATTGACATGATGATAATATCCACCTCAGAGAATCCTGAAGATTAAATCAAATTAAATAGGTGAAGGGCTTAAAAATGTAAGGAACATAGAATATGCTCAGTTAATGCTCTATAATCATTCTGTTATTAGCTTTTCTCTCACCATCTGTATATTATCTCTGACTTATTTTATGTACTGTAAATGTTTCTGATAACACTTGGTGATTCAAGAAAACTCTGTATGAAACACAGACTTTGCCCTTGAAAATTTAGACTCACATATTCAACTAGAAGTTAGTAAGGTGGTAATAGAGAAATAAAAGAGTAGGATTCTGAAAGAGAAGAGAATTCAGTGTTTATCTGTCAAGTTAGCAGAGAAAAAAGATGACACAGAAAGATTAGCATCATTTAGGAAGGTTTTAAAAAGGGACAATTGCAAAGACAGAACATTTTACAAAGGGTGGGCTCCCATATAATCAGCAATGGAAGAATACACTTGTGCTGATAACAACAGAGCCCAAAGGTCCAAATGGACCAGGGGAAGGCATAGCTACTCTAAATAAGAAAGAAAGATAGAAAGGGCAATATTGAAAGGAGTATGATTTTCACTTATAAGATACAGCCACTCAGAAGTGACCCCACAAAAAGTTACCCTGGGAATAAATACTCTAAACTACCCTGACCCCATTTTCCTTACTTCCTCACATAACCTAGCTGGGCTACTTTTTGAATGAACATAACCAGACATCAGATGGCAAAGGAGCTCAAAGCAAGTATCAGGATATAAAATAGAACTGCAGGGGCAAGCCAAAGATATCTGGCACATAATGTCTAAATGAGTGGCTGCCAATACATGTAGAATCACTACTTAAAGTGACTGCAAAAAGTATATGTTAGCTTCTCAGTAAACTCTGATGTCTTTGTAGCAGAGGACAATTTCAGTTTCAAAAGGACAAAACTAAGAGTCAAAGCAAAGTTATCATTTATATTTAATGTATCCTCACTGTATGTATATTTATGATTGGAAAGAGAGTACCTACAAAAGAAACCATTTTTAAATGTAAGACCAGGGTATGAGTGTCATTCGCTTCCTTTTCTTGGCTATTCTTAGCCTTGCCATCTCATGTTCTGATACCTTGTCAATATTCTCTCTATCACTCTTAAGATATGGTTGGGAAGATTACCTAAGACATCAGTAAATAACTTTTATACTTGCTTCTTATTTTAGATCCTGGGCAATATACTTTCAATTTAGTGTAAGGTGAGGACTTCAAGTGAACATATTTTCTGAGCCATAAAATTGTATATTCTTGTAGTATTTCCCTTTATTGTCCTAACTTCTTATTGCCACTAATTTTGATAACCTCCGAGGAAAGGGAGTGATTACTGGACAATGGTTCAGATGAATTCCTATCTGATAGCAAATCCTCATGAAAATTACTGAGAATTAGATCACTTAGGCATGAAAGACTTTGTGAGGTTACTTAGCTTATTCCCTGTGCCCCCTAATACAGTCACATTTATTCATTCATGCAATATTAAGTACATAAACATGTAAAATTTCTCTCTTCTAGGGTCTCGGTACTAGTAATATTGAAACGGACAAGATAGACAAGGCTACCCATTCTACTGCATATTGCATCTAGAGAACCTGGGAGCTAATATAATGACTGATTATTAAAGTCTCCCATCAAATTCTTCAGGGTTTTTCTGGGAGCAATTTTCATGGTCAGTCTCCTGAGAGGCTTATTTTTGAGCTCAGATGAATAGAGTTAAGAGATAGTGAGCTTTCAGTCAACGCTAGTCATGCTGTCATAACTCCTATGCCCAAAATAAATCACAACCCTAAGGCACATCTGTGAGAGATCAAATAGCATTATTGTGCATCTAAAGAAAGACGGAAGACCAGATTGGCTTATTGCAGAGAGTTCAGGTTTTAACCAATGGATTTGCTGAATTCCTTTGTTCATAAATTACTCTTCTCCCTTATAATAGATGTTTCTATAGCAAAGTTATTTGAACATTACAGGACTCAAGTTTATCACCTTAAAATGAATAATTTTACTTATTCTTTTCAATGTTATCTAAATTTTAATACTGTTACCTACCCCTATTCAGGTTAAATCTTTAGGCTTTGCTGTTTTCTATAATTGGGGGTACAAAATTTTGACTGACTTTTCACTTCACCTTGAAAGATGTTTATTCCTTATTCCCTATTGAGGTATGTACGAAATATGAGATGAGGCTATTTATAATTTTTGTAAAGTTGATAGAAGTTAGGGATGTTCGAATATAACATTTCTGGTCTAAAAACAAGCATGAGAATTAAATTTAGGCAATTTAGAATTAGATCTTCTTTCCAATTCAAATAAATATTACTGCTTCTTATAAACATTCACTATTGAATAATTATTAAGGTAATTGCTTTAATGACACAATTTCTTTTTTTCCTATTTATGTGTATTAACATAAAATAATTATAACTAAGCTGTGGTAGTGCCCAAGTAACATTTCATAAGAAAGATGGAAGTAACTCTCTGTCCCATTGTAAACAAAAGCCAACAATATTATTGAATATAACACATGATAAAGCATTATTTTTTTTATCCTAACAAATAAAGCATACCATTACTTTCTCCAATTCAGGCAGAGATGAGCCTAATCTCATCTTTACTAAGCATGTTCACAGTTTCTCCTGATTAAATATGAAAGGCGCATGAAATTATTTGAGATCCGAGGAAATCTTTTGAACATTACAAAAGCATACTAGAGTTTCCCTTCAGCACTCTCACCAGCATCTTCAGCTCCTGTTAGGGCACATCAAAAGTCCTCCACAAGGCACTTTGTCTAAGATTGTCAACCCTGAGCAGAGCCCTGGACACCTCAATCTCCTTCTTTCATCAAAACACCCTTGCCCTGCATTTCATTCCCCTGAGCCCTGCTCTCTGATTACAGGCAGCTAGACAGTCTGATGAATTCCCCTGAACTATGAAATTTTCTTCCTCTCTGAATGCTATTTAAGTTAATAATTCAGACCATCAACTCAAGGGACCCTTTTCTGTGACCCTCAATTGACATCAAATAGTCTAGATTTTCCCTGTCTGGAAAAACAAAAAAGTGGAAGTGAAGGACAGGGGCCCTGTGTGCCAGATAGACCTGAATCCAGCTAATGACACAGGTGTTTCTCTCAGCTTTTGGAAAGTGGGAGAGTTATTCGAACATTCTAAACTAAGTTTTCTGAGCTTTAAAATGAGAACAATGTTACCTATTCCTTAGCATTGTGGCTTGAGCTACATAAAACTATATACCTTGAAGTTGTCCTGATTACTGACAGTTCTCACTTTTCAGGAGTCATTACCTCCTAGATGTGAACTGTATAAGGTTCTTTTCGCTTTTGTTCCCAAAGGCCTATCTTATGACCATTTACTCATAAGGTGGCCAGCCTTTGGCCACCAATTATAGACCCTTATTTTATTGAATGAAGAAGCTGAGACAAAATTCATATAGAGTGTTTATTTGGGCTAAGGTTGAGGACAGCTGTCCTGGACATAACTCCAAGCTGCATTTGGGAATGCTATGGGACAACACAGAAAAGTCTCAACATTTTTATTTTACNAAAAAAAAAAAAAAAAAAAAAAAAAACAGAGGAATCAGGAAAGGAAGTCATTACAAAAGTTGTTTGTTAGAAATTCTCACTGATTTAGGGAAATAACATTGATAATTGATTGGATTTGCATTGTTGAGCTACAGGGTATGAGTTATAATGTCCAGCATTGACGTTTTATGGCTACTTGGTGTCAGTTAGACTACAGCCCACATAGCAAGTGGCTTCAAGAGGTGAGTATTCAGTGCAAGGTGGGAGTGAGGTATGGCTGCTGTTTCATTCCAGTGTTTCTTTGGGCCTGATAATTTAAAGCGGCTTGCATTCTTCAGTTACAATATATTTTTTTTTAATTTTCAACACGGGTAAATATTCCTTGAAATAAATAGATTTAAATCTTAATTTGAATATTTATTTCTATAAAACCGAACTGCTTACTCAAAATTATTAACCATTTCTACTAAAAGGAACATTACTTTTTCCAAGCTACATTTCTCTCAGGCCTGTTGAGTTCAGAAACTAGACGTGATCATTATTATTTTGAGAGCTGAAAAGAAAATCTCACTCCCATTGCTTTTGCTGAGTAGAAAGTCATTTCAGAATTTAAAATCTTGTTGTCTACGTTTCATTATATTATTTTAGAGTTCTGTGTCAAAGTTCCTTGGAGATCTTTTTGTTGAGATTCTTGTATGATACTTCTTGTTTGTCACAAAATAATCTGTGACCAAAATTGCTTAGATGACTAGTAAATTCAATTTCACTTCTTACCAGTTTTTACCTAACAAGTAGAATCCAACAGGCCTAGGCATCCACTTGCTCTTCAATAGTACCTGCCACAGATTTATTCAGTGATGCTCAATCACGCTTCACAGGCTGGACTTCTGTTTTTTCAAATGTCTTTCTCAAGGTTTGATTTATTTATGCCTGGATATCTAGGTCCTTTCTCACTTCACAGATGATTCATTAAAGAACAAAAATTCTAGTCTTTCTTCCTGGAAATTAGAATCATTTTCCTTTATACAGACATTTTGCAATATGTTTTTTAATATTTTGCAAATTCAAAATTGTGTGTCCTTTATTCAACAATATAATGAATATTTGAAAAGAAGGTAGTATCTTATTCATTGCTTTAAACCTCTTCAGAACCTCTTATCGTGTTTTGAGCTTAAACAGTATTTTCAATAATTGTTGACATAGTTTACATTTTTAAAAATAAGCCTTTTCAAAGGACTAATGAATAACTGATAATATTAATCTATAATTTGATTTTTAACAGCCTTATTGAGCTGTACTTTATACATTATAAAGTTTATTTCTTTAAAGTGCAATTTAATGTTTTTTAGTATATTTCTAAAATAGGGCAATTATCAGCATAATCTATGTTTGACAATCTAATCTAATTTAGTTACCACTCCAGAAAGCCTGTTCTTATTAGCTATCAGTTCCCATCTTTGTCTCCCTGTTATTCCCCTATTCTCTTCCCCCAATAAGCCCTAGGCAACTGGTAATCTACTTTATGTCTCTATATATTTGCTAAGCTGAACATTTTGCATAAATTGTATCAAACAATAAGTGGTCTCTTGTGAGACCATAGCTTTTTTCACTTAGATATTGTTTCCAATGTTCATCCATGTAATAGCATGTATCAACACTTCACTCCTTTTTATTATAAAATAATATTTCATTATTTGGGTGTAGCAGATTTGGTTTATCATTCATCAGTTGATATTTTAGTTGTTACCACTTTGTGGCTATTATGAATAGTACATGTATAAGCATGCATGAACAAGTTTGTGTGGATGTTTGTTTGCCTTTCTCTTTGTTAGATAGAAAATTTATCACTTTGTAGCTATTCATAAAGTTGCTACCACTTTTGACTATAAGAAATAATACATATATAAGCATGTATTTACAAGTTTTTGTGTAGATATAGATATATATTTGCATTTCTCTTTAGTATACACCTAAGGGTCAAATTGTTGGTTCACACTGGATCTTCTATTCCAAGCAAAATTATCTATAATATGATAGAAACATCATTTAAATTATCACGTTCCTTTGCTTTATAAAATTATATTATTATGTGACTAGGCCTCATACCGAATACATTAACTTTGCATGTCTTACTCAAACATTTTATGCTTGTACTATCTTGTGCAATTTCTCTGAAGGCCTATTTCTGAGTCTGTGTTTTTAAAAGTACAAATCTGGGACTTTGTAATCAATAGCTTATATATAAAGCTATTGATTACAAAGTCCCAGATTTGCACTTTAGCCTAGCAGTTGTGCTGCTAGGCTATTTGTTGAGTACTGCATGCATGCAATTCTCTCATTTACCTCTGTGTAAATGCACAGAGGTATATGCACAGAGATAAATGAGCGTATGTGTGTGTGTATCTATATATACGTATATGTGTATATATAGATACACACACACACACACATATATATATATATATATATATATATACACATATGCACAAAGATAAATGAGAGAATTGAATGCATGGTGTACTCAATAATTAGCTAGCCTAGCAGCACAACTTAATTTGTTTGTGGACCCTCAAAGGCTTGAAATTAATTTATGTAATTGAATATGTGTTGTGGTTGTGTTTCTCTTTTGTCATATTAAGTAAGTTTCAAACAAGGAAAATTAAACCATAATATTTGAAGTCCTAACAATCAGTGGAATATGGTTTGTAAACCACCAATTCACTATAAGCAGGCCAGTTTCACCCTTTGTTCTGACTTCCCTCTATAGTTAATGGAAGGAAATCAGTCCACGCTGTGCAAAAACAGCTCCATTGACACTTGTTAACAGGTAACGTTCCTAGATTAACTTTGTCCATACTAACGCAACAGCATGTACTATTTCTTATCTTTCTTTGCTTAATGCATTGTATCAATAAAATACCTAGGTCATGATCAATACTTAAATATATATTTGCATATTATTTCTTAAATAAATTGGAAGCAACACAGATTTAAAAACAAAACAGATCTAGTAAAAATTGTCTCATGTTCTTAAGTACAGGACATATTTTTATATTGATGTAACTGAGAGAAACAGACAGATAATCAGTGGAACATACATGAACTTGTTTCTTTGGGTCTGAGAATTTCTGCAATAACAATTTCTATTTTTGCAATTCTATTAGCCTGTCCATAATTATTTTAGGAAAAAAAGTACATTTCCAGTTGTAAAACAGAACTGTCTTTGCTCTGATAAATCACAATCTTACTTATTTTAGTGTTGATAGAAAAACTTATATTCATAAGTCAATATTTCTTACAATATTATACTTCTGGGGGTTAAAAAGGACAATTTCTATTTTTTTTTCTCCTATAGGTCTGTGCCTTACTTAAGTTTAAGCAAAAATATACATGCAATATTTATATAAACTGTATGTTTAAAGGCTGCTGTAACTGGAGATAAAAGCCTGTTAAAGCCTGTTAATTACACATTTTATTCCTCGGAGCTTTAAAATCATCCATCATTGCCAAGAAAGTCTAGGTTTCAGTTGGGAGAAATATTTTTCTGGAAATTTAAAGGGAGAGAAATAAGTATTTCAGCTCCTAAACAGAAACCATGTATAAAACTCAGAGAAAGAAGGAAAAAGAGAAGATGGAGGAGGAGGAAAAACAAATCATGTACCTTACCTGAGTATCATGAAAAGAGAGAATAGACACTATGAGATTAGAGAAGGAGGATGCCAGAGGTGGAAATACATTATCTTTAGCTTCATTTTGAATTTCACCCTCATAACAGTCATACACTTAGGCCAAGCTGAAATCACATCTATCTACATTTGTCTACAGCAATTTGCTTTTTTTTTAAATCACATAAAACTTTGCCAGTCCTCATGTTGTGTAAAACTGTGCTAGAAAATCTTTTACATTATATTATGTCAAATAAATTACCTAATAAATGCCAAAAATGTCCATTTTTATGAAATACAATTCTTAATGTGAATACAATCGTCCCTTTTAATGGAGACTGTATTCGGAGTGTTTGGAAATTTTTGAGCATTCAAAGAGAGCCAGGGGAGAAAGTGGGAGGATTCAAATAATCTTTTCACACTTGGAGATAATACTGAGTGATTAAAATGGCATTTAGAATTTTAAATTAGGTGAGGAAATTCAGACTTCAGGTTGTCATTTCAAATTAGATGTTGCGTTATTTTTCTTTAACAATCAGAAAGAATCTACCTGATTAGGTGACACTGATAATTCATAAGGACATTTGACTTTGATTATAAGAGGAAGTCAGATTCTCATACCAGTTCTTTCTCCAAGGCTGCATTCATGTCTCTGTAACAGACATACATGCCTGTCATGTTCCTGTTTGCTCTCAGATATGTGTCTGGTTTTTACTCTGCTCTGCTCCTGTCTCAAGGAGCTGAAACCTGCAAATTACATTGTCTAGGCTTCACTGCCCACCTGTTTCCAGATAGTTATGGCCAAAAGAGGCACTCAAGTGAGACTGGGAGAAAGAGGAGATGGGGAGTAAATATATTTGCTCCCTCTTCTTTGGTTCCATGTGGCTATTCTGACAGTGGCTTTAAATCCTCTGAATTGTAGATCTGGCCAGGTGGCCTGTCCTTCCTGATTGCAGATCCAGCCTGGGGAGGCAGCTGCCAAACCCTCAGGTGTCTTCTTCCTCCGTGTGAACCCTGCTCCTGAACTTTGGCCCTGCTAGCTCCTTTCCTTCTCTCCAGACCCAAATTTGGTAAGGGCTGACTGTGACTGTTTACTTTGAATTGCCTTATCTTCTTCAAACATTACTCCTCTGTAATAAGTTTCCCGTATTATATACCCTCCGTTGAAATAAGTGACATAGATTCTATTTTTATGACTGGACGGCAACAAATAAAATGTAGTTTAATGGGATAGTTAAGCTTTCTATGTTATTTTGCTATTCAAAGCTATGATGGTAACAATTAAACTTCATGTATCTTCCCCACTATTATTTTTCTCATACACATTCCATTAACATTTAAACTAAAATGCACTCATAAAATATAATGTCATCAGAATATTTTTTACTTCTGAACGGTTTTTATTATACCTCAATGTATACATCATTTGTTATTTAAATAACATATTCTTTAACAGGATATCAAATATGGTAGGCAGACCAATTTCCTTTTAATATAGCCTTATGCCAAAAATTACACTTGCCTATCTTGTAGCTGATTTGTACATTTCAAAAACATATGAGGTACAGAATTAAATGTGATGGAAATGTTGAAATGATTCTGCTTTGAGATTCTGTGTTTTGTGACCATATCAAAGCCTTAAAATTACTAATTTTTAAGCATGTAACTTCAAACTATATTGTACTACACAGCTCTGATGTATGTCACATAATGTGTCACTTAAAATGGTTAAGTAATAAAGTTGGCAAATCAGTTGTTTATAAATACATTAGAACATTTCAGCATTATTATTAGAATGCTATCTTAATCATTTGTGTTTCAAAAATGCTTTTCTTTTTAGTGGGAGTTAAGCAGATATTTTAAAATGGAGGTTCAAGCCAGTGGGCAATGAGCAGCCTACTTAGCTTACTTTTGACATAGTTATTTACATTCATGTAAATACAAGTAGCTAAGTACGTTCAGCTATTCATGATAGCTGTTCGTTAAATAACAGCAACTTACCTATCAAATATATGCATCATCTCATCTCCTACAACCCTGCTGTTTGCTAAGCAAACTACAGTTTCCCATCTTCTGTGCTTTTTGAACATACCAAGCTTACACTTTCTGCAGAGAAAGCTTTGCCTTAATTTCTGCACTTCCCTCTGCTTGTATGTCTTTGCAAGACTGGTTCCATTTTCTGAAGCCGGGCTCAGTTCTCATCTCACAGAGGTCTCCTTAATCAGTCAATCTTAATTGAATTCCCATCTCACCCCACTTCAGTCACTTTCTTATCAAGTTTTCTCATTCATTTTCTCTCCATCTCACAGATAGCTAAAATTATTTATCAGAAATCTTTATTTTTTAAAATTATTTTCTGCATCTAGGATGTAAATTTCATGAGAAAAGGAATTCCATTTGTGTTGTTGATTGTTGGGGGGCCAGTTGCTTAATAGTATTTGGAATATAGCAGGCACTGAAAACAAACATTGAATGAATATAACCTATGACTTAGCATCACGTTGAGCTAGGAGGTAGAATTCTACTGCCCAGGTGGGACTTGGACACTGGATCAAATCAAGGACTAGCAAAAATAAATCTAGGGCAGAAGCGCCTCCTCATTAGACATATGCCATGTCAGTTTACCATTGCCAGGGCAACACCTGAAAGTTACTGCCCCTTTCCCTGCCAACAACCAGACAACCAGGAATTTACCACCCTCATTCTAGAAAAGTTTTGCATGAACCACCCTTTAATTTGAAAATAATTAAAAACGGGTATAAATATGAATGCAGCACTGCTTCTGAGCTGCAATTCTGTGAAAACTGTGTGTAGGGTAGCCTTCTTCCACAAGGAGCTGCTGCTGTACACTGCTGCTTCAACAAAATTTGCTATTCAACATCACTGGCTCGCATTAGAATTCTTTCAAGGGTGAATCCAAGAACCCTCCTGGGCTAAGCCTCGATTTGGGGGCTTGACTGTCTTGAATCAATATGAATATCAGTAAGACAAATCCTATATGTTATGACAGTTTTCTTTTATCTCTTTCTTTCTTGCTTTTTTTAAATTACTGAAATGGAGACTCATTCTGTTACCATGCTGGAGTGCAGTGGCACCATCTTGGCACACTGCAACCTCCACCTCCTGGGTTCAAGTGATTCTCCTATCTCAGCCTCCCCAGTAGCTGGGATTACAGGGGTGTGCCACCACACCCAACTAATTTTTGTATTCTTAGTAGAAATGAGGTTTCACCATGCTGGCCAGTCTGTTTATGAACTCTTAACCTCAAGCGATCCAAGTTTTCTTAATTGTGTACCACAGCTAAAAACTAAATGTTTAAAATATTGTCTATAATATCATACAGATAAGAACACTTGAGTTTCAGAAAATTTTAAGATGACTGCTAAACATTACGCAACTATGTGTTGGTTGGTGGATTCAGGATCAGGACTTATACAAAGGTCCCTATATAAGTAGTTCCATAATCCTACCTATTATATAACATACATTTTAAGTGTAAAAAATATTAATTAACATTAGATTATAAATATAAATCAAAGAGGCATTACATCACTATATCGCAACATAGGTATAATTATAATTATACCTGTACTTATGTTGTAGGTATAATTATAATTATATATAAAATATAATTAATAATTATTATATGCTAATCCTACGAAATAGGTAGATAAAATACTTTTTCGTGTTAAGAACTGAGAAAGGCTGTCATCAAAAAAGAGAAGATGCCCACTTGTTGTGGAAAGATCATTTCAAAAAGTTTCAGCTGGTATATTTTTTCCTATGTATATATTTTCCTAGATCAAGCAGAGACTTTCAAATGATGACCTTATTCATTCTTTCCAAAGTAGCTCCTAAACCTCCTAAATAACACTTGAAAGAAATGATTGAATTCTGACTGTTAGGAGAAAAGGAGGCTCTTGAGTTTCATGTTTTTGCTTTTCACTTATTTTTGTCTCGAATGAATGTGTTCAAGTAGTTATCATATGGAGAGAGAGTTATTTAATGATATGTATGTATAAATAAATGACTTAATGATATGTATGTATAAATATGTATGTATAAATAATGGTATGTATAAATAAGGGAGAAGAAATAGATATTTCATTTTAGGGATTGATTTTAGTTAATGGGCATTCACTTCCTTTTCACATCCTCCAACTATCTCTTTTACTTCAATAGCACGTGTAGGGCAGAGATCCAATAAATTTCTTACCAAATAGAGGTTTTAGAAAAAATTGAGGTATATTTATACATTATGGAAAGAAGGAAACTGTTAAAGGCAATTCATTACAATGTGGGGCTACCATGGGAAGTACTGCGTTTGCAGTTTTGGTCTTTGCAGAATCATCCGTCCAGACTATTGGTTTAATCAATTATGACCAAAGAATCTACTCAAACAAAAACAGCCATCTCCAGATATGCCACAATGTCCTAAAAACACCATCCGGACCCTTGGGAATTTTCTACACTGATTTCTTCCTCTTATCCCACCCTTACTATGGGATAAATTATGAAATAGATCGCCTGTCCTAATACTCTCTGTTCTCCTGTTCTCCATTTACCCTGATTGCCACCATCTGTCCCCTGAAATTCTGCACACATCTTCTGGTTCCTACACTTCCAAATTTACTTTGCAATTCTTTTCCACAGTGGTTAGAGTGACTATATCTATATGAATTAGTTTATATCACACCCCTGTATAAAACACTGCAGCAACATTGCATGGCATGTGGATGGTCCCAGGCTGTGAGTTATCCCACCTTCCAGTCTCCGCTTACCTAGTCCTACATGGCATCTTATCTATCAGGCTTCTGCATTCTTTCATTATCTTGAATTTTCTAAATTCCTACATGAAATTTAGGGTATTTATACTTTTCTCAGTATTCAGTTGGCTAATACTGCCCTGGTTTCAGATTAAATGTTAGCTCATGATTGAGACTTTCCCTGAATTTTATTTAAAATTCCTTCTATTCTCTTTTGTGAATATGTTTTTATATTACATTATAAAAGTGAACATAATTTTAAATTATACAAGTGTGTGTGTGTGTATGTGGTGTGTGTGTGTGTGTGTGTGTGTGTGTGTGTGAGTGTGTGTGTGTGTGTGTGTTTAGTTTGCTTCATTAAGTAGGCTTTCAGTCCCAGGATCATTTCAGTATTGGTAAACAGCACAGATCCCAGTGTTAGGATATGCTAGGTTCTCGGTAAGTGTAGGATTATGTAAGTTGTTGAATTGATAAATACAGAGATATAGTGGCAAAAGTCAATTAGTCACTCATTTATATAACCAACAGATAATTATTAAGCATTTACTTATAATAGAAAATTTATATGAGCTTTTATAATACAAGGCCTTTAAATAGTGACTCTCAAATTATAATTCCTTCTGGAGATTTTCATATGTGCCTACAGGAGGGGGCCTCTTATTCTCCCTCAACCTGAGAAGATAAAACTGAGATTTAAAAAGCCTAAAAAATATAGTTTGGAGGTAAATATTGACACATCATTAAGTAAGTAAATATTTTAATATCCTCTATTTTAATCAGCTTAGACACTCAGCATTTGGTAATTGAGGAAATCTGGCTCAGGATTTGAAAAAAAGATTATTAACTTTTAAAAAATGTTTTACATGGCTATCTCATAGGAACTTATGGGAGTTAAAGACAGAGATAGTTGTGTAACTTTTATTCTGTACAAAGATGCAAGGTCCAAAATTTTGCATTAATTACATTAAGAAAATGTTTGTTACTTAGGACACTCTGCTATTATATGTCAGTAAATACAGCTAAAGCTAACCACCACATTTGTGAAATAACAATGTTGACTTGTTGAGAATATTCATTCAATTTCTCTTTTATTCTTACATAAATAAAATATACTGATATTTATATATAGCAACACATACTTGGAAGGTAGATTACCAGTTTGAAAATATTACTTTCCAAATATGAACAATTTGGAAACAATTTTACTTCCAAATATGAGCAACATGTATACATATGACAAATATTATACGATATATGGGAAAAAAATGTCTTTGAAAATGAGCTTTCCCTTAAAATCAATGAGTTTGTTAGAACAGGAGCCCCCAATTCCCAGGTCATGGACCAGTACCCCTCCATAGCCTGTTAGGAATCAGGCCACAGATCAGGAAGTAACCAGCCAACATTACAGCCTGAGTTTCACCTCCAGTCAGACAGTGGCAGCATTAGATTCTTACAGGAATGCAAACTTTGCTGTGAACTGCGCGTGCCAGGGATCTAGATTGTGTGTGACTTATGATAATATGATTAATTCCTGATTATCAGAGGTGGAACACTTCAATCCCCAAACCACCTCTCTCCTCTCCTTTCTCCTGTCTGTGGAAAAGTGTCTTCCACAAAACCCATCCCCGATGCCGAAAAGATTAGGGACCACTTAATTAGAAGACGCTGACCTTAAGACCCACAGTTTGAGTGTGTAAGTTTGATAACTTTGAAAGATGCAGCTAACTTCTTTGATGTAACAATATAAGAAAAAAATAAGAAAAAGATGATTTTCAATGATCCGAATGGATCTCCAAGTAGAAGCGTTCTATATCCAAATTCATAGAAGGATGGGATTCTATTTTTGGACTGTAACAAAAAATGCTATGTAAATCTAAGTTAATACAAAAAAGAAAAAAAAAAGAGTTCTACACATGGACACAGGGAGGGGAACATCACACACCAGGGCCTCTCGGGGGGTGAGGGGGCAGGGGGAGTATTAGGACAAACATGTAATGCATGTGGGACTTAAAACCTAGATGACAGGTTGATAGGTGCAGCAAGCCACCAGGGCGCATGCATGCCTATGTAACAAACCTGCACATTTTGCATATGTATCTCAGAATTTAAAGTGAAACACATGAACGAACAAACAAAAATAGGAGTTCTAACAGCGTAATTAAGCTTTCATTGCAACCGCACTTCTGTTCAAATGGAACTCTGCTATCTCTGAGGGAAAAGTTTAAGAAGTAGAAATGTTTAGCTTGCTAGTTAAACTAAACAATGATGATACATTTTCTTCAATGTTTTTTCTTTAAAAAATTTTCAATAGCAATTTTAAAAACAAGATGCAGAAAGTTCCTGTGCTCTTTGAAACAATTACAATTCCAGATGGAAATACTTTAAAAACCTAAAGAACATTTAGAGTGTAAACAACTCTACTATGCAATTAAAATAATGCCATTATGGTGCCAACCAATTCGTTTTGTTTCTGTTATTCTTCAGGTTTATTTTCAAACTACAAATAATTTTAATTAATAATATTATTATAACGCCTTAAGCTTGTTCTCTCCTTAGAAACAGCCCTGCATCTCTTACATGGCATGAAGAGACTATACCTTAAGTTATTCTATTTGTGCTCTTTATAAAAACAAATAGACGAACAAAAAACGTAAAAGTTTTTACATAAACATTGGTAGAGAAACTTTTTTTTTAGCCATCAGACATATAAAATATATTAGTGTTCTCTTATTGATGGAAATTCTTAAGGTCATGTCTACTTCAATTTAGAAAACTCTTGGCTCATTACACATAATGCCCAATTATGCTGAAACCAATATCAAGTTTATAATGACATTACCACGGGAAGATTGAGAATGTGATACTTCACTTGCTGCCTATAGCATATAAAGTTCAACCTGACAAAGAGTAAGTAAATACTTATACCTCCCCAAAACTCTAGGCTTTCTGAAGGTCTGAACTATACTTATTACTGTAGAGCATCACATACCCACCGCCTAATAAAATGTCTAGCGCTTAGTTTAAGCCTCATAAAATATTTGTTTTATGTGTAAATACCATTTTAATATTAGTATTCTATATTTCATGATTATATATAAAGACATTCAATATTAGTCATCAATAAAACCCACTGATGTGTTTCATTGAATTAATGACACTTAAAAATGTGTTCTTTTTCTAGTACAGTAAAAACACTTCCAAACATTCCTATTTGATGAAAGGAAAGGAAAACAAGCGAATGCTTCAATCTTACATCACCTCTGAAGAAATGCTGAAGGAGGCTGAGTGGAAAGAGATAAACAGATGGGAAGAGAATACTGAGTAAGAATACATTGCTTTTTTTTTTTTTTTTTATACAAGGGCATTCTCTTTTCACAACTATATGACCATCCTTCCTACGAAGCCAGTGTTGATCTTAAAATTGCCATTCAACCATCAATTTACAGTTAAAAACAGTATGTGTCATATGGTATTATCAAATTCTACTTGACAATGACAAATAGTAATGTAAAGATAACTATGGGCTTTCTCTTAGACCTGAATGCAAATCTTAACTCTGTGATATTGATAAAACAAGCTTCGGTTTCCTCTTCTGTACAAAATCAAACACTATTTTAGACCCTAAGGTATTTTTGTAAGGGTTACAGAAAATATGTGTAAAGTGTTTAGTAGACTGACATAGTTTGCATCCAGTCCACAGCAACTATTATAATTATGTGTTTCCCTTTGGACCACTGGGTATGTGTACATATGAATGTCTAATTCATATGAATGCAAATATGTGGTGAAATATTCAAATGAATTGCATTTCCAATTTAAATAGATAATCTCAGTATAAATGCTGCCAGGCCTTGCCTTTTGCAGCTGTTTTGTTTAAATAATTCACCTAGTCATCAGGTAAAAACACATACTCTGCATTAATTTTAAGGAACTGCACAACAGTGAGCATCTTAATGAATAACTTAACCTTTTACTCTGCCTCATTTTCTTGAGCTATTCATTTTAATCAGGTATACAGCCAAACATGGTGGAAATCTCTCATGAGGGCTGATGTATTCAAAATGCACATATGCTGATACCAAAAAGCTCACTAATAATGCACATGTGACAAGGTATCAAAAGCAAGAACTACAAGGATGGCATAACTTTAATTAAAATGGTTGAACTTGAAGGGTATTTGACATTCTAAAACTTGATAAATACAGAGGCAAATAATAAATATTTGTATGGTATGAATTATTATCCATGTAAGTAGCATTTAATTAGGTTTATTATGTGAGAAGAGTAAAACCATAATTGGTATATTAAGCTTTTGCTATCAAGTAGAAGAGCTAGACTTTGCTCCGAAATTTTAAGATAAAAATTTTAGGAATTGTTATGCCTTGCATAAAGATCAATGCATTAAAAAAATGACCAAGTTCTCATCGTTAAGTTTAAACTTTAGCATTCTTATCAATACCTCTTCTGTAAATCATTAGGTAGCATGAGATAGTATCACTGACTAGAGCAACGCAGTAAGACAAAAATATACTTTTATGATACTACTTTGTAATAGGTAATGTTGTCATTATTCAATCCACAAAGGATACAGATTATTCTAAGGAAGTTCAGAACACACGTTGTGTCAGCAAGTTTAGCTGACCTTTCATGCCTCAAAAATACCCTTACTTTTAAGCTTATTTATATTTAGTTCTCTATTCACTAAGTTCAAATTTTTTGTTGCTTTTTTGTCTTTTTTTCTATCTTTGCAAAGAAAGGGTTCTTTCCTATTTTCCTTTGGGATTCCTGTCATAAGAAATTGTCCTAATGGATCTTGTTGAGTGCAGTAATCTTACACAGCTAAGTGGATATTTCAGGATTACATATTAAAAATATGTTAGATCTCTAGAGGTCATTATATTACAAATTAAACAGTTTTAAAAATCTATGCTGATAATGTTTATATCTTAGATTTCACTGTCTTGTGAACATTTTAAAAATAAAGCCCATTATACCCCTTTGCCTATTTCCATTTTTTCTAGGGCACCAAAATTTTTTTTCTCTCCCCATTTATTTATTTTATTGCATTTTAGGTTTTGGGGTACATGCGAAGAACATGCAAAATTGTTGCATAGTAACACACGTGGCAGTGTGATTTGCTGCCTTCCTCCCCATCACCTACATCTGGCATTTCTCCCCTTTAGAGCACCAAAATTGATTTTCTTTGTCTGTGCCTGTTTGCCATCTGTCATCCTATAAAAACACAACCATATTCTAACCAAAAGTCTATTTTACAAACCCATTCATACATATGTGGTTTAGATAGAAATTAAATCCTAAGAGAACAGAGTCTTTCTCTGGCCTGTTTTGATTGCTGATATATCCTGTCATCTAGAACTTTGTAAGTGTAAAATAAAAGTGTGTTAAATAAATAAACTCATCAACTACTTTTCTGCAAGACTGGTTTCATCTCCTATTGTCCTTTAGATTATTAATCTAGATTTTTTCTTAAGATACTCCCTGAAAAAAAGATATTTCAATTTATACTTTTCACAACAGTTGAGATCCACATTAATTTTAATCTGAGATAAATGTTTGCAGTCTTAGCTATATAGTGGGACTTGCACATAAATTTCAAGAGATTAGAGGGAAAACAAAACACACACACACACAGGAGAGAGAGAGAGAGAGAGAGAGATCTTTTAAACCAAAAATTGATTTTATATTCAAATCCATTATCAGCTGTTTATATAGATGTTATTTAATTTAGATACACTATATACTTACAACACCATGATCCACATGCTCTTAAATTGGTGTTTCTCACATTGAGTATACATAAGAACTTGCTGAAAAGTATAGCTTAAATTCCTTGGTCCCTATCCTCAGACATTTTTATTATGGAAATCTCAGGATGGGTCTGAGGGATTTTAACTGTTATGTTGGAACCTGCCTGAGATAAATTTAGGCAAGTTAAAAGACCATAACACAATAAACATATAAACCTCCTAAAAAGTATCAACAAGTCATGGAATTTTAAAAGAACTTAGTTTAAGGATAGCTGAGAAAATGTGTAATATGCCACCTCCAGCCAATTCTACAGCCACAAGCACAAAATATAATTCATCTATTATAATAGCATAACAATAAGCTTGGCCAATCATGATTCAAGTATGTGACAGCTTAAGCCTCTTTTTGATAATGTGGATAGTGGATTCTAGTTAGTACATGAAGAGAAAGGCAAATAAAGCCATATGTTAGTATTTGAAACATCTAATAACAATTGTTACCATAAAATACCACAAAATTATGATCATATATTCAAAATTGGAAGTTTTAGTGTAACTGGTAACCTACTTTGAAATTATTGTTGCTAGAAATGCTGATTAGATACTAAAAATTATGAATGCACTTCAAGAAAATCACTGTTATTCATTTCTTATCTCATTTAATAATATTTTGGAAAATTGTGCTTAATGAGGTGCTTGAAGATTTTACAAAATTATCCTGCTACTTATATCTTTTTTTATTAATGGAAGAGTGTTTTTATATTCCCCATCAGTAAGACTGTTCTATAATTTCAGTAAGTTTCAAAGAAATATCCCTTGATTCATTGGGTCCTTTGATACTAATGAAAAACAGAACATTAAATAATGCTTCACAAGTGTTCATGATTCATTTAAATATAAATACATGTTTTCAGTCATATAAGTTCCAAAATTGAATTATAATGGATTCTCCAAATTAATATAAAAATTGTTTATCACAACAGAATACGAGTGCTTTCAGAAATAAACATAAATGTATTATACTTTTACTCACTGTAAAAATTATATAAAGACCAAGAAATAAGTTTGAGCCAATGAATTACTGCTATTAAAAAGGGGAATTAGTCTGAATGATTAATGCATATTTTAATAAAAAATCAAATTGCCAAATATCCTGAAAATATTAGGGATGAAATAAATCATTAAGTTAAAAAAAATGTGCACATCATCATAGAAATCACATTGTTCTACTAAACAAGAACATCACTGTAAGTAAAATAGTTGACATCTTCCATGGGATTTTAGTTCCTTTGAATCAGATCTAGGCTTAACACTTTTAAATAACTCCTTAAGGAAAAAAAAATAAATTTGCTAATGCTACATTTTGTTCATTTATATATTTCCCCTGATTAATGGCTGAGAACATAACTTGAATTGAAAGGCTCAGATAATCCACTTCAAGTCTTTGATAGCAATAAGAGTGAGCATGAAATTGGCTCATGCTGCATATTACAGATTATCAGTGGATTGAGTGAGTATAACTTGACCCGTGTGGCTAAAAGACTTGGAACTGACCTGGTTACCAAAATTATATCTTTCTCTGACCAGATTTAATATAAGAAAGCCTAATTATTATAATAATTTCTCTGCAATAATGGAAATATGCTTGTTTATTGTATGGTTTCCAAAAAGCCATTTAATTTTATCACCAGAAAAAGCCTGCTAGTTTATGAGGGCAATTTCGGTTAATATGCAAATGCTACTTGGGACATTCCATACCACGTCTAGAGAGTGAAAACATACAGAGGGCTGACTTTAAACCAGGTCTTTCAATGAACATGCACTTGTGTGAGTATGCATGCACACGCACATGTACACAGACACACACACACATACACACACACACACACTTTGATATCAAAATGAGGAAACACATTCTTGCCAGTAAGACAGGCATTTCCTAGAAGTAACATATCTAAAAGCTGAATTACAGATGAATGTAATAAGAGCAGCTGTTGTCCTGTAGAAAAATCTGTTCCATATTTCTATTTAATGTTGTATGTCAGCATAGAAATTCTATATTTTTAATAAATGATTTCATTATATTATAAGCAAGATAATAGCAAAGAATGAAAGAATATTCAATATTATTTAGATCCTACAACTGCACCCATGAAATCTGCCTTAAAAGAGACTGTGAATACAGTTAGTATAATGAAGGCCCCAGATTACTGGGACAGAGAAATATTGAGAATAGGGTCCAAAAGTAAAATTTCACTTGTTTTACAATGTTGCTCAGGGTATCGGTCAACATTGGTAAATTATAAATGAATATTAATGATCTCCATATTTGGATTCAACAATAAAATTCTATGTTTTGTAAAAGAAATATTTTACTATAGAAAAAGTCTGGCAGCACATCCGGCCACTTTGTTAGCTTGCGGGCCTCATGAATGTTATTTAGTCTTTCTGGGACTCAATTTACTCTCCTGTGAATTAGAGGGTGCAATATATATTTCACAGTTTATTGAAGATAAAGTAGAATAATGGGAATAAAAGTGATTACCAAATTCTGTAATCCTATGCATGGAATATTATTATGAGGAGAAAAAAAGGCATTTGGGTGACAAGGTTTTCATGTCACCAAGAAGATCCAACATAAGGCAAGGTTATGTGAGGAGTATGGGAGTTTAATTGTTAATTTTTTATACTTCTTCCCAGGATCAAGCTGACCCTTGAAATACCTAAAGAAGATAATAAGGCCGAGCAAGCCATATGGAGCAACGTTTTTCTATGCTCAACCTGTTTCTTGTCTATAAGGGTCTGTCTTAGAGACTTCTGAGAGAGAAAACTGAGGGTTTCTGCTGGGAAAGTAACTGTAATATGGAAGAAGTTTGAATACTGATGTAAGGGATCTTCCACTTAGTTCGTAGTGCAATTGGCAGGTATAGTCCAAAATGGAGCACACAGTCAATTTCTTCCTTCAGTAGTTCTAAGCAGTGAGGCATATATTCTCTGCTTTATATAAATTTTAAATTGTTCAAGTATGCATTCCTCCGATGGTTAGGCAAATATAACTCAATTTTTTTACTCTTCAATTACATATAAGATTATTTTTTCACTCTTTCCTCCAATTATGTCTCCAATGATGATAATTTTTGTTGATCATTTGATTACTTCATCAAATTTGGAAATTAATATATATTATCTGGGGATTGTTCCATGAACTGTAATTATTATCTTTAGATTTTTCCTGCCATAATTTCATTTTTCACATTCTGAAACTACCTAATTATCCCATAGAGGTAATATTTATAATATTTTGAATAAACATAAAAATAATTATATAGCATGGTGACTAAAGTTACTAATAATGTATGGTACTCCTGAAATTTGCAAATTGAGTAGATATCAAGTTTAGACCTTCTTTTACACACAAAAAAAGGTAACTATGTAAGGTGACAGATTTGTAATTAATTGATTATGGTAATAATTTCACAATATATACGTATATTGAAATATCACATTATACAACTTAAATATAAATTATCTCAATAAAGTTGGGAGAAAAAAGAACTAGATTTTATTTATTTTAATCAGAGATTCAAATATTTTTATCATGCATGTCATATGATTTGTTGAAGCATTTTTTTTTTTCCTGGTCCTGATAGTGTTCTCCCTGAGTCCTGATACTTTTGTACCAGGTGTTTCATAGACTATGTTTGCCATGGTAGGCAGTTTGCTAGGTGTTCTGAATTCAAGGTGAATAAGTAAAGACACATCCCCTGATGAGGTTATTACAAACAACTCTATGCACACAAACCGGTAAATCTGGAAGAAATGGATAAATTCCTGGACACTTGCACTCTTCCAAGACTAAGCCACGATGAAGTTGAATCCCTGAATAGACCAATAACAAGGGCTGAAGTTGAGGCAGGAATTAATAGCCTACCAACTAAAAAAAGCCCAGGCCCAGACAGATTTACAGCTGAATTCTACCAGACTTACAAAGAGGAGCTGGTAACATTCCCTCTGAAACTATTCCAAACAATACAAAATGTGGAAATCCTCCCCAATTCATTTTATGATACCAACATCATCCTAATACAAAAACCGGGCAGAGACACAACCAAAAAAGAAAACTTCAAGCCAATACCCATGATAAACATCGATGCAAAAATCTTCTATAAAATACTGGCAAACAGAATGCAACAGCAAATCAAAAAGCTTATTCTTCAGGATCAAGCAGACTTCATCCTGGGGATGCAAGGCTGGTTCAACATATGCAAGTCTATAAATGTAATCCATCACATAAATAGAACCACAGACAAAAACCACATGATTATCTCAACAGATGCAGAAAAGGCTTTTGACAAAATTCAACAGCCTTTATGCTAACAACCCGCAATAAACTAGGAATCGGTGGTATGTATCATAAAATAATAAAAGCTTTTACAACAAACCCACAGCCAATATCATACTGAATGGGCAAAAACTGGAAGCATTCCCTTTGAAATCTGGCACAAGACAAGGATGCCCTCCCTTACCACTCCTGTTCGATATAGTATTGGAAGTTCTAGCCAGGACAATCAGGCAAGAGAAAGAAATAAAGGGTATTCAGATAAAAAGAGAGAAAATCAAGTTTTTTCTATTCCCAGATGACATGATTGTATATTTAGAAGACCCCATGGTCATAGCCCCAAATCTCCTTAAACTGATAAGCAACTTCAGCAAAGTCTCAGGATACAAAATCAATGTGTGGAAATCACAAGCATTTCTACACACCAATAACAGAAAAACAGAGAGCCAGATCAAAAGTGAACTCCCATTTACAATTGCTACAAAGAGAATAAAATACCAGGAATACAACTAACAAAGGATGTAAAGGACCTCTTCAAGGAGACCAGAAATCACTGCTCAATGAAATAAGAGAGGACACAAGCAGATGGAAAAACATTCCATGCTCATGGTTGGGAAGAATAAACATTGTGAAAATGGCCATACTGCCCAAAGTAATTTATAGATTCAATGTTATCCCCATCAAGCTACCAATGACACTCTGCACAGAACCGGGAAAAACTGCTTCAAACTTCATATGGAACCAAAAGAGAGCCCACAGAGCCAAAACAATCCTAAGCAAAAAGAACAAAGCCAGAGGCATCACGCTGCCTGACTTCAAACTATACTACAAGGCCACAGCAATCAAAACAGCATGGTACTGGTGCCAAAACAGAGACAGAGACCAATGGAACAGAACACAGGCCTCAGAAGCAGTACCGCACATTACAATCATCTGATCTTTGACAAACCTGACAAAAACAAGCAATGGGGAAAGGATTCCATGTTTAATAAATGGTGTTAGGAAAATTGACTAGCCATGTGCAGAAAGCAGAAACTGGACCCCTTCCTGACACCTTACACTATAATTAACTCCAGATGGATTAAAGATCTAAACATAAGACCTAACACCATAAAAACCCTAGAAGAAAACCTAAGCAAAACCATTCAGGACATAGGCATAGGCAAGGACATCATGGCTAAAACACCAAAAGCAATGGCAAAGAAAGCCAAAATAGACAAATGGGATCTGATTAAACTCCAGAGCTTCTGTACAGCAAAGGTAACAATCATTAGAGTGAACTGGGAACCAAAAGAACGGGAACAAATTTTGGCAATCTACCCATCTGACAAAGGGCTAATATCCGGAATCTGCAAAGAACTAAAACAGATTTACAAGAAAAAAATCAAACAAACCCATTCAAAATTGGGCAAAGGATATGAACAGACACCTTACCAAAGAAGACATCAATGAGGACAACAAACATATGAAAAAATGCTCATCACCACTGGTCATTAGAGAAATGCAAATCAAAACCACATTAAGATACCATCTCACACCAGTTAGAATGGTGATCATTAAAAAATCTGGAGACAACAGATGCTGAAAAGGATGTAGAGAAATGCAAACACTTTTACACTGTTGGTGGGAGTGTAAGTTAGTTCAACTATTGTGGAAGACAGTGTGGTGATTCCACAAGGATCTAGAACTAGAAATACCATTTGACCCAGCAATTCCGTTACTGGGTATATACCCAAAGAATTATAAATTATTTCATTATAAAGACATATGCACATGTATGTTCATTTTGGCACTGTTTACAATAGCAAAGACCTGGAACCAACCCAAATGCCCATCAATGACAAACTGAACAAAGAAAATGTGGCACATATATACCACAGAATACTACGCAGCCATAAAAAACAATGAGTTTGTGTCCTTCATAGGGACATGGATGAATCTGGAAACCATCATTCTCAGCAAACTAACACAAGAACAAAAAATGAAACACCATATGTTATCACTCATAGGCGGGTGTTGAACAATTAGAACACATGGACACAGGAAGGGAACATCAATGCAGTCATTAGGCGGGGGCTAGGGGAGGGACAGCACTGGTGGGGAGGGTGGGGAGGGATAATGAGGGGAGAAATATCAGATATAGGTGATGGGGAAGATGAAGGCAGCAAACCACCTTGTCATGTATGTACCTATGCAACAATCCTGCATGATCTGCACATGTACCCCAGAACCTAAATTACAATTAAGAAAAAAAAAGACACATATCCTGCCTTCACTGGGCTTTTATTCTGGTATGGATAGTTGGGGGACAAAGTTTACATATTAATAAAAGTAGTACAAGAAAATGTATACCATTGAGGTATTTGTTCTCACATTAAAGTATTCTATCATGATTTGGGCAATTAGAAATTCTTCCTGAGGGCTGGAGAACTGAGGGCTAACATTAAACAAATATGAAGAGTTGAAAATTGGTTGGGTCTAAGGAGTGGCACCTTAAAGCATTAGTCTTAAGAATTCAGTTATTCAAGAAAGGGGACTCCTGAGATATATCCAAAAGATAGAATTAGTTTGCGAGAGGAACAGAATTCTGGAAGTATGATTATATTTGTCTTGCTATTCAGAAGATTACACATTTCTGAAAAATTGCTTTAATAGAAAGGGAATTATATTTTATTACATTTTGCTTATAAAATGGTTTGTCTCATTGTTTTACCTAATACTCTTAAAAGCAGTTCACAGTTTGATGTCAGTTTTCAAAGTCTGCAAACTATCAATTAATGATCAACAACAAGGTAAATACAGCAATTGAGAGTAAATATTTGATTTATAGAAATGTAAATATGCAACAATAAATTTATTATTTTTTTATAAAATATTGGTCTACAAATAATTTAAAATAAACAGAAAACAATAAAAAGCATTCTTCTCCACTGATGGTTTGGATAGCTGAACATTATTGCTATGCATAGTAAAAAATGGATTTAAAATGGATAAAACCAGTCAACAGTTTTGTGTAATCCCCACACTTTATTTAGAAATTTATCAGAAAAGCGTAAGTGGATGCACCAAATGTACACTTCATAATTAGGTTTGTAATAGTAATCTGTATCTTCATGTTAACTATCTACTAGCATTTTTGGATTCACTTCATAGCAATGTTATCCATATGCTAATATTAAATATCTACCAACACTTTTGGTTTCAAGCACATGGCAACCTAAGAAGCCTAGGAACAGACCTACAACAAATACTTTAACTTTTGGGAAAACTATAATAAAGATATTTAATATATTATAAAACTGATAAAATAAAAAGAAGGATCTAAAATTTACCCTACCCAATTCAGAGGCTAAAAGAAAATGAAAAGCCAGGAAAGTTAGCAAAAGTGGCAACATCCATATCTGAGTTATTACACCAGAAAAAAAATGTCCTAATAGCTAGATAATGGGAATTAAGTCAGTCATCTGATTGTCATTGCTTTGACTAATAAGAACTTAAGAATTTCTGATGTTTCCCCTTAGAGTTGTTGATATAATTTTCTTTCAACCTATTATTAATTTTTTCAAATTTTTCTTCTATGAGGTTTTTTTGTGTCATTGTACTTTTTCTATTAGTTTTTTTCCTAAGCCATTTCATCATCTTTGTATAACTAGTCAGCATAGAAAAACAATATTCATAATCATTTATTTCCATCCTTGCTGACATGCTACAAAAAATGTCCTATTTTAAATGGTTTCTTAATTTAATGGCAGCTATAATGTTTGATGAAAACAGACTCCCAATTGTGCATTTCTGTATCACCCCCACTTACAGTAAATTAAGAAAAACTTGCTTTTGAGTAATGGGGTGCCCAGTTTCCATGTCTGTTAAAGTTCTAATTTAAGCTTAATTAGTAGGCATTGCAATAAATGTAGTGGAACTAAGCATACTGAATACTGAATTTACTGACTTGAGAGACCAATCTTTATGCTGAAATTATTAGCATTTGTCTCTATAGAGACGAGAAAGCATGTAGCTTTCTCATCCCCAACATCATTAAAGAACCCGGGTTTATTTTCTACTTCACAATTCCTTGGGCGGAGCACCAAATGTGATTTGTTGGAAGTATATTTTCTTCATTTTCTGTTAACAATCCTTTCCAGTATCTCCACTGTACAGACTACATTAATCTCATTCTATTTATTGCATTATCTTTTTATGTTATAATCCAGACTGTTAAACTGCATTCAAAGGTTAGGGTTCTGGTCCTATAATAATTCTACCTGTTTTTTTGCCCTATATTATCCAGTAATTTGACTTTCCCATTTTCTCAGTCTTTTCACTTTTTTTCTTTTTTATGGTTCTCCTAAAGAAGACGAATATAAAACAAAAGAGAAATGAATCTTTAAAGCCACATTTTATATTGTATCTTCCTTCAAATAAAAGGCTCATAATCATTACTAATTGTTGCTGTTCACAATTATCCCATTGCCATTTGCAACAAAATCTTTGCTGGCATCTCAACTCTTATAATCTCAGCTTTTGGTTTGGATGTTTATTCAGTTTTTTAAAAATTTAGATTTTATTGTTGTTTAGTATTGTGTTCTAGATTTGCTATATATTGCTCAGGTGCTCCAAAATGTTCTTATCATCTTTAATACATTCTTTTTTCCTCCTTCAGTTCCCCAACAGATACCAAAATGATCCTGAGCTGTGAAGCTCAGACCTCAGGAATTTGTTTGCACAGCACAGAGACATGAGGTCCTGCTCAGCAAAAACAACAACAACAACAAAAAAAAAAAAAAAAAAAAAAAAAAAAAAACTGGAGAAATACCACAGAAAACAGATATGATGAGACCACCAGTCAGCAACAAGTGCAGATTTCTTCCCAAGTTCCTAGTTAAATATGTTTGTGCAAGATCATTACAGTATCACTTCTTCCCCCACTTAATATGTTTCCTTCCTCCTTTCATCTTTGTTAAAATATTTTGGTATTTCATTGTAATTCTATTAGAAGATGGGAATACTTGCTTTATATTTGTATGCAGTTCTTTCCAGACTTAAGGAAACGGCCTGTAGATGTTCCTGATAATTTTTTCCACTTTACAATATGTCTTAAGGATTGATCACACTGTTTCCGAAGATGTTTGTATAGTACTTTAATGACTTTGAAACAAAGGTCCCCCAAAGATAATGAGATTACTTCATTGTAAACTATTCTGAAATGTGATTTTTCCATTCTTTCCCCATCAAGTTCAAGTCAAAATATATCTCAATAAAATTGTGAGAGGATTGTCAGAAGGCCTTCATATGACTAGTCTAATGTTCCTGTATGTGGAATTGTGTCATAAACACCAAAAATGCAGGGGGCTATTGATCTCATGTTTTCTTCTCCTGCCACATATTCTCTTTTTAAATGAATTTATTTACTCTTCCTTTTGGTCTTTCTTTTCTTTATCCTATAAAACAATATGAGGCAATTTGTAACATTTTCTAATTCTCCTAGAATTTCCCATTTCAGAAGAGTCACTGTTTTAGGAAAATGCATGATATATTCCCTGATTAATGAATGTAATTACTAGGCCTTGAGATCCCATAGCAAATGCAATGTTGTGATCTCCATGAAAACTCCAAGATATTCTTATTCCAGTGTCCAAATTTGAAATTCCTGGACATGTCATACCTACCTAAGTCATCTGCATCATGTAAGACAAAGACACAATGAACCTATGGTGGAATACCAAGAAAAATAAGAAGTTTACTCATATAGAACCATAGATGTGGTTTACTCTGCTGAGACTTCAACATAATGACTCCTAAAAACTAGGTTGTAAGTACAAGCCTTGTCTTGTGCAATTATCTGGTTTAATTCATCCCAAGTGCTATCTTGTCTATCTTGGGTAATTAATCCCAAAAGCTCAACATAGGGCTTGATATGTACTAGGAGTCAATAAAATATATGTTAAATTTTAAAATCTAAAGGAAAAATAATTTAAAGAGGAAAAATTTTATTTTGAATTCAGAATCCTGCAATGACTCATTTTAAGAATGTTAGTGGGAATTTTATAGGTTAATACTTTATTTGGATTTTAACAAAGAAAACTGTAGTCATGCCTTAATAGAACAAAACAAGACTTTTTGATATTACCAAAGTCTCCAATATATGCAACTTATATGGATTTAATTTAACTGCTTTTTAATACTTAAAGTTCCTTGATGCCTAAACAAATGCAAAGTCTTAAAACAAATGCGGTTTTAATAGTGGATTCATTCAAAATTTCAGAAATGATAAAACAAATCTATCTAAAAATCTTTCATGAGAATATAATCGAAAATATGAGCAAAGTAATAGGAGATAAACACTTTATCCAGAAATACTAGATTAAATAAAACAAATATTCACAGAAGAGCTATTTAAATTCTAGCAATTAGAAGAGTCTGGTTCCTTCTTTGAAAAGTAGAATCTGTTGTTAAGATATTTTATGTTGACTATACTATATACATATTTACTAGTTCATATATTTACTTTGCTGATTTGATAGACAAGACTTGACTAGGTTCTGTGACTTGCCTTCATGGAAATTGTCTTGGAGACAATTTTAGACTACTTAATTCAAACAGTGAAAATCTCACTTCAAATTTAATCTTCAAATGTGCCACAGATGCCTCACGCACTCATTGGTGAAATTCAGTAATTGGAAACTGTAAAGGAAACTCACATTTATGTTGAGCTATTTTTCTGCTTACTATAACACGATGCCTTGAATAAAAAGGAATGGTCTAAGAAAAGCAGCTTAGCTTAGTAGATTTGCTGAAAAAAGAAAACCTGTGGGGAGATGTGGATGAGCTAGCATAGTTTTTAGGACAAGTATAGAATAATTTGGAAGTACAGAAGGCTTGCTTTTGTTATCCCAGATTTTTTTTTAGTTATTAAAAAAGCACGTCAGAAGGAAAGGGAAGGAGAATCCCTTGAGCTCAGAAATCTGAGACCAGCCTGGGCAAAATAATGAAACCTTGTCTGTCTGAAAAATTTTAAAAATTAGCCAGGCATAGTGGTGCACACCTTTAGTTCCAGCCACTTCAAAGACTGAGGCGGGAGGATGGTTTAAACTCAGGAGGACAAGGCTGCAGTGAGCCATGCTCATGCCACTGCACTCCAGCCTGGGCAACAGTGGGAGACCCTGTCTTAAAGACAAAACATAACAACAACAAACAGAAAAACACTACTAACTTTCACCATTTGTTGTGAACCCATGAGTGTTCATATGTAAACCTTTTCTTTCTTGGTAGTGTCGTGTATTCCAGAATTCTTCTAATTATAAACTATATCCCACTTAATATTTTAAAGGCCCTATCCATTAAAAATTTTTTTCAATAAACTCATAGCTATAATTAATATGTATATATTTTTGGTTTTTTTTTTTTTTAGATGGAGTTTCGCTCTTGACCGGCGGGGTGGAGTGCAATGGCGTGATCTTGGCTCACCATAACCTCTGCCTCCTGGGTTCAAGAGATTCTTCTGCCTCAGCCTTCCGCGTAGCTGGGATTAAAAGGCATGCACCACCATGCCTGGCTAATTTTTTATTTTTAGTAAAGATGGGGTTTCTCCATATTGGTCAGGCTGGTTTTGAACTCCCAAACTCAGGTGATCTGCCCGCCTCAGCCTCTCAAAGTACTGGGATTACACATCTGAGCCACCAAGCCTGGCCTATAATTAATATTTCATTTGGCTTCTCTTAATTTTCTTTCTGTCCTTTATTCTTTCCTGTCTTTCTTCTATCTCTCTTTTCTTTCTTTCCTTCATTTTTACCCCTCTCGCTCCCTCCTTTACTTCCTCTTTCATTCTTCCCCCTTCCTTCCTTCTCTACCTCCATTTTTCCCTTTTACCCTTCCTTCCTTCCTTTCTCCCTGCTAAGTACCAAATATATTCAAGTAACTGATGAATCATTAAAGTATAATAAATGTAAAAACAGAAGAACTATAAGGTTAATGATAGTAGAGAGCGGATATGAGTTATTGTTGAGGAAAAGGAGTAACTGAAAGCTTCAAAACACAAAATAATTTGGATAGATCTTCAGCAATATATAAGAAATCAATGAATCTGCTGATAGAAAATTCATCCAGTGGGAAATTTAAAGTCAATTGTGTATGAAACAATAAAGCTCTTTACAAAGTTCACAAAAATCTATTGTGAAGTGTAAGGAGAGAGAGATAAGAGTTACAGTAGTAGAAGACACTATCATTAGCTTATGAACAGGCTTCTATACAATGTTTGGAACCCAAATTAGTTTTTCTCATTATAATAATGATGGTCATACTTGTACAATACTCAAATATTATGGATTAAGAGAGATAATATATGCAAAGTTTTTAAAGGAGTGATTGACAGTAACACTACATAAACATTGGGTCTTTTACCTATGTGCTAATTAAAAATTAAATATCCTATCAAAAGAACTCCATCTTCTCAACCCCATTATAAAAAGTTAGTTTATTTTTCTCTGTGTGTATGTATTGCAAAATACACACAAATATGTGTGTGCATGTGTATATATGTACCATATCCAATATGGTATCATAATGTACATCCTATGTCTAGAACTATTATATCATCTATAATTCATATACTTTTTGCTTAACAGAATATATTGGCATTTTTACATGTCAGTGCACATCTACACATATGCCATTATTTTCATATACTATTTAACCAATTGCTTGTTAACAAATATCTGAATCATTTCCAAATGTTTACGATTCTAATCAACATCATATTTTAGTTTTCTAATACAATGAAAAACAATAAACTTTTCAAATGTTTGCCAACTCCTCCTACATTTATCTTTGTACATTATTCTGATATTGACAAGGACTGATTTCCTGGCTGATTTGAATGACCGATACAAGAAATGAGAAATTTTAGTATTAATATGGATTATCAGTTTAGCCACTCATACTGGGTAAATACATTTCCAAAATATTTTTCAGTGTCATTGAGAAAAATGCATAAATATTATTTAAGTTTTCATGACTAATTATTACTAACCTTGAAATATATTTTCTATTAGTTTGTCTTTCTATATTTTTATTCCATTTTTAAATTTTCTTATTTATCTTTTTTTAATTGATTTATAAACACTGTTTGTTCAGCGATAGTATTAGCCAGAGCTTTCCAAACAGTGAAGTGAAGAACTCCAGGGTTTCATGAATAGCACAAGATGTCCAAAAGTTGATTCCTCTGTCTTCATGATGGATGGGTCAGTTACAGTTCAGGGTCTGTCACGACCAGCTGAGAGTATCATCTTCTGTTTATCCTAGTTTGACAGGTAATATAATCCCAATGCCATATTTATGTGTGCCATGATGTGAAACCGTTCAAGATGTACATCTTGGCTGGGCGCAGTGACTCACGCTTGTAATCCAAGCACTTTGGGAGACTGAGGCAGGTAGATCATTTGAGGTCAGGAGTTCAAGACCACCCTGGCCAACATGGTGAAACCCTGTCTCTACTAAAGATACAAAAATAAAAAATTAGCCAGGCTTGGTGGCAGGAACCTGTATTCCCAGCTACTTGGCAGGCTGAGACAGGAGAATTTCTTGAACCCACAAGGTGGAGTGTGCAGCGAGCCAAGATCGCACCACTGCACTCCAGCCTGGGTGATAGAGTGAGACTCCCTCTCAAAAAATAAATAAGAAAAGTACATCTTGCAAATCATGCTTTTATTTTCAGATTTAAACTTATTTATATGATTTTGCTGCATGTTTCTTAGTTTTTAGTTACATTTATCAACTCCTCTATAATTTAAGAAGTAGTAAAAATGGTAGAGACTATAACTAAGCTAATAAAATGTCAGTGTGAATTAAATGAAGATTAAGGACCAAGTAATAACAAAACTAAAAAAGATATTGCTAATAATGATCATTTATCAAAGAAGTTTCAGGGAAATAAAGGAAAAATGGAGAAGGCAGATAAAGAAGTCAAACTAATCCATAGATATAGCAATTTTAAAGCATTTATGTACCTATATATGATTAACAATAATTGTAATTTAATCCATACAAGAATTCATTTTTTTCTAGTAAGATTCATTATTTGTTCATTCAACAAATGTTTTTTGAGTGTCTAGTATATTCCAGGTACCATTCTGGAGAAAAGAATGGAAATTTATCTTGGAAAAGAGGCTAATTTTTTTTCTGTGAAGCTTAATTTCTAGTAAATGGAGGCATATTATACAAGGCTAAGAAATAAAATTTGTGGTACATCAGATAGCAATAAGTGTTATAAAGTAAAATAGGGAGGATCATTAGGAATATTTATTTGTCAGAGTATAGGAAGCAAGCAGGAAATAGATATATTTTTTTCCATATGGCTGGCTTAGCTTCTCATTTCAAACTATTTGAGATGCTTCACTTGCTTCACTTTCTTTCTTTTTTTAAATAGGGTTGTGAGGGAATTTCCCCCCCCACCACCACCAATTTGGTTAATAGAAATCTTCATAAAAGAAATGTATGATGATGTTGGTAGTCCGAGTCAATGTATATATCTGAAGAAGGAGAGAGATAGAGAACTACAGCAAGCAGAAAACATAAAAGTTTCAGTTATGAAAAAGCGAGAAATGATAACAGAGATTAAAGTGATCATAAGCCTGAGGGAGAAGTTTTATTATTATTTTTTTTTTAGTTTAATTCAGGAAAACTTCAGTATGCTGCTAAGCTGAAACAAGAGCCACAAAACGAATAATTAATGTAAAGTGTACTCTGGGTGGAATGTCAGAAGAAAGCATAAAGAGCCTTATTCTCTCACAGCAGGAAACTGGAAGAAATAAAAAGTGTATGTCAAGAAAAAGTTATCAGGTGTTTTACTAAAATAAATGGCTTAAAGTGAGTGGCAAAGATTATAAACATGTCCTGAAGGGGTTGAATGGATAATAGAAGAATGGAAAAAATGTCTAAGATCAAAGTTTTTGGTTGTTTTGAAGAACTCATTTCAAAATTGTTATTATTTATTATTAATATTTTACCGGACAGTCACTTGAAAGCTGATTCTTTTTTATTTGTTTTGGGAGTCCTGGCTCAGTAGCCTGTTTGCACCTCAATAACATTGAATGTATGTTCTGTTTGCAGCCCATAACAATGAATGAATGAGTGAATGAATGAATAAAATACAGTGTAAGATGTGCTCATTCAAGTAGAAGCAATGCGAACACGAAATTCTCTTTGCCAAAGGAACTTGCCTAATATAGGAGAAAGAGGGTCATGAAAAATAACTAATGAGTACTAGGTTTAATTCCTGGATGGTGAAATAAGCTATACAACAAACCCCCATGACTCAAATTTACTTATGTAGCAAACCTGAACATGTGTCCTGGGACTTAAGGAAAGAAAAGAAAAAGTGTGAAGGCATTTTGGACCAGGTAAGTTCTTTGAATACTTTAGATAACACCACAAAGAACCACAGAGATTTTTCTCTTTCTCCTGGTGTATTTTAAGGGGTTTCCTGCTCTCCACTCATTGTGTTTCCATGAGGAATATTTACTCTTCTCCCCTGGAGATTAGAATCTTTGTGTTGTAACTTCAACCCCACTAAACCCCTCCATCTCTTGGGGCTCATCTTTCCTTGTCATTACTATGAGGGCTTTATAGGAATTAGACAGTAATTGCTTCTAGCAGCTAGCCAGAAAGCTATCTGCTTGGAAATCTATTAGAAGATAACTATTACAAGGACTAAACAAAAAGGCAAATTAAATAAGGCTGAACCTGGCCACACGACAGTAATTCAATTTAAACAGTAATTAGCTACACAGTTGGCCCTACCTACTCATGGATTCTGCAGATTCAACCAATCATGGATGAAAACATTCTAAAAAGAAAATAAAAATAATGCATTAAAAAACAGTACAACAACCATTTACATAGCACTTACATTCCATTAGTTATTATAAGTAATCTAGAAATGATTTAAAGTATAGGGGAGGATGCATCTACATTATATGCAAATACTATGCCCTTTTATATTAGGGATTTGAGCATCTACAGATTTTCCCGTCTGCAGGAGTCCTGGAATCAATCCCCACAGATACTGAAAAATGACTGTATATATACACATATAAACATATATGTATATATATATATATACACACATACAAACATATATGTATATATATACACATATAAACATATATGTATATATGTTTATATGCATATAAGTACCTATATAATATATATACTATTCTTATACAAACATATAATATGAAAGGTAAATATATTAATATAATAAAAGTTCATGTATTATACCTATACATTTTTATCATCATTCTGGCTTCAGTAGTACATATTTTTTAATTGGTTTTCAACTCAGAGGGGATGAAAGGAGTTTGATTGATCTATATTACTTATTACATTTTTTCCCATCAGATACATAGACAAGCCAAAATTCACAGTAATTATATTTTGTACCTAACTTTGGTGGTATATTATTTTTAAATGTGGAAAGAAATTAGAGTTCTATGTATGCAATATAATTTTACTAACAATTGATTATGACCATTATATCATTCACTATTTTATTTAAAATTGTTTCTCCTGATCCCTGAAAGCTTACTTTGAACTTCAGAAAATAGATTCCCAAAGAAATACTATGTTCAGCTTTGAAATTCAGCAGAATAAATTATGTGCATCAGACCAACTGATTTATTTGGAAATGCATGAATGGTCATGTTCTTTAACAAGGGTCTTATAATTCATACACAGAGAATGTTCACTGAGGAGTTCACTAGCTGCACTTTCACTTATTGATTTCCCGCACTTGGATATATGTTCACATTAAGGTTTCAAGATTCTACGTGTTCATTCAAAATAATTTTCACAAGCTCACAACTTGTTTTCATGGTTTTAATAAATTATTTGTCAATTAGTATAAAAACACAGCATTTGCTTTAGTGTAGTTTAGTAAATCAGATTAGGGAGGAGGTATTTTATTTACAAAATAGCTGATTTATTTCATTACTGGCAAAGGTGTGATGAAGAGCCTATCACATTACACAAACTTGGCATTGAAGAAACTTGCTTAGAATACATTACGAAATATTACAGTCAGATCTCTGTTCCTTTGCAGTCTACATCCTTGTGGGCTAATACACATAGTAAAACATAAATATAACAAAGACTTAACAGTATTTTAGAAGGCAGTAAGTGTTATGGAAGATAAAAACATAGCATAGGTTCTGTTAAAAGGAATTGACAATGCTGGAGGTGAGGCTGGGGTTTGAGGAGGATTGTCAGGGTAGAAAGTGAGGTTTGAGCAAAGACTTGAAGGAAGTGAAGGCTTAAAGCCTGGGCTATCAGCAGAGTGTTCCAGGCGATAGCCATGGCAAAGTCGCAAAGGTCAACACTTACATGATATATTACTGAAATAGGAGGAGCTCAGCAGCAAGGCTGGGGAAAAAAAGAGAGTGAGAGACGAATAGGTAAGAGTCAAACAGATCACATAGAATTCTTTAGGCTGTTTAGTCAGTTAAAGAGTAGCTTCCAAAGACATGTCCACCCACAACTTGTGAATATAAGCTTATTTGTAAATACCTTCTTTACAGATGTAACTAAGTTAAAGATTTTGAGATGGGATCACACTGGATTTGGAGTAGGCTCTAAACTCAATGACTAGCGTGACTAGTGTCCTTAGAAGAAGAAGAGAAAACAGAGTTCTACCATATGATAGATGTATGATCTCGACAAGTTTATCTTTTGTAAACATAGTTTTCCTTGACTTTTTTTGTTGATGATTTATTTATTACCATTTCAATCTTGCTGCATGTTATTGTACCAATTCCATTGACACTACTTCACAAGATAAATAAGGAACCCTCCCTAAATTATTCTATGATGCCAGTATTACCCTAATACCAAAACCAGTAAAGGACATAACCAAAAAGGAAAACTACAGAATGATATCGCTGCTGCACTGATGCTAAAATCATTTACAAAATACTAGCTAACCAAATCCAACAACCTATTAAAAAGATAATTCACAATAATCAAGTGGATTTCATACCAGGGATGCAGTGATGGTTTAACATATGCAAGTCAATAAATGTAATGCACCACATAAACAGAATCAAAAACCAAAACACCACATGATCATCTCAACAGTTGCACCACATAATAAATGTAATACACCACATAAACAGAATGAAAAACAAAATATCACATGATCATCTCAACAGATGCAGAAAAAGCATTCAACAAAAACCAGCATCCATTTATGATTAAAACTCTCAGCAAAATCTGCATATAAGGGACATATCTCAATGTTTTAAAGGCCATCTATAACAAACGCACAGTCAACATAATACTGAATGGGGAAACGTTGAAAGCATTCCCTCTGGGAACTGGAACAATGCAAGGATGCCCACTCTCACCACTCACTCCTCTTCAACATAATACTGGAAGTTCTAGCCAGAGCAATCAGACAAGAGAAAGAAATAAAGGGTACCCAAATCAGTAAAGAGAAAATAAAACAGTTGCTATTTGCTTATAGTATGATCATTTATCTAGAAAACCCCAAAGATAAAAGAGGAGTTCAGAAAACTCTTGGAACTGATAAAAGAATTCAGCAAAGTTTCTGGATACACAATTAATGTATACAAATTACCGCCTCTTCTGTACACCAACAGCGACCAAGCTGAGAATCAAATCAAATATAAAAAAGTAAATAAAATGCTTAGGAATATACCTAATAAAGGAGGTAAAAGACCTCTATAAGGAAAAGAACAAAACACTGCTGAAAGAAATCACAGATGACAAATAAATTGAAACAGATACCATGCTCATAAATGGGTAGAATCAATATTGTGAAAATGACCACACTGCCAAAATCAATCTAAAAATTCAAAGCAATTGCCATCAAAATATCACCACCATTCTTCAAAGAACTAGAAAAAACAATCCTACATATCATATGCAGTCAAAAGAGAGCCTGCATAGCCAAAGAAAGACTAAACAAAAAGAACAAAGCTGGAGGGATAACATTACTTGATTTCAAATGATACTATAAGGTCTTAGTTACCCAAACAGCATGGTACTGTTATAAAAATCGGCACATAGACCAATGGAACAGAATGGAGAACCCAGAAATAAACCCAAATACTTACAGCAGACTGATCTTGGAGCAAACAAAAACATGAAGTTGGGAAAGGATATCCTATTCCACAAATGGTGCTGGGATAATTGGCAAACCACATGAAGAATAATGAAAATGGATCCTCGTCTCTCACCTTATATAAAAATCAGCTCAAGTTGGATCAAGGGCTTAAATCTGACACTTGAAACATTAACAATTCTAGAAGAGAACATCAGAAAAGCTCTTCTAGACATTGGCTTAGGCGAGGATTTCATGACCAAGAACCCAAAAGCAAATGCAATAAAAACAAAGATAAATAGCTTGGACTTAATTAAACTGAAGAGATTTTGCATGGCAAAAAGAACAGCCAGTAAACAGACAACCCACAGAGTGGGAGAAAATCTTTACAATCAGTACATCTGACAAGAGATTAATATTCAAAATCTGCAACCAACTCAACCAGATTAGCAAGAAGAAAACAAACAATCCCATCAAAAAGTGGGCTAACGACATGAATAGACAATTCTTAAAAGAAGATATACTAATGGCCAACAAACATATGAAAAAATGTTCAACATCACTAATGATCAGGGGAATGAAAATCAAAACCACAATGTTATATCACCTTACTCTTGCAAGAATGGCTATAATAATAATCACTTAAAAATAAATGTTGGTGTGGATGTGGTGAACAGGGAACACTTCTACCCTGCTAGTGGGAATGTAAACTAGTACAGCCACTATGGAAAACACTGTGAAGATTCTTTAAAGTACTAAAAGTAGAACTACCATTTGATCTAGCAATCCCACTACTGGGTATTTACCTAGAGGAAAAGAAGTCATTTTACAAAAAAAGATACTTGCACACATATGTTTATAGCAGCACAATTCACAACTACAAAAATGTGGAATCAACCCAAATGCCCATCAATCAATGAATGGATAAAGAAACTGTGGTATATACATATGATGGAATACTACTGAGACAAAAAAAGGAATGAATTAATGACATTTGCAGGGACCTGGATGAGACTGGATACTATAATTCTAAGTGATGTAAAACAGGAATCGAAATCCAAACAATCTATGTTCTCACTCATAAATGGGGTCTAAGCTGTGAGGATGCAGAGACCTAAGAATGACATATGGACTTTGGGAACTAAAGGGGAAAGAGTAGAAAGGGGGTGAGGAACAAAAGGCTATAAATTGGGTGCAGTGTATACTGCTTTGGTGATGGGTGTACCAAAATCTCACAAATCACCACTAAAGTACTTACTTACGTAACCAAATACCACCTGTTCTCCAATAACCTATGCAAATTAAAAAAATAAAAATAAAACAGTTCTCAAACTTAAAAACGAAAAGCAAGAACAAAAATATATAGTGTTCTTAAATAAAGGAATTTCACAAAGCATGTTAAATGTATGAAATATAAATTGCAATTATTCTGATTACAATTAATATGCAATAAATAAAAAGCATTAATATTTTATTGGAAAATTCTACTTGGAATTAAGCAACTGCAAAAAATTTAAGCAACTGCAAATAAAAAAAATTGCAGCTGCCCAAAGTTTTCTTGGATTCTAAATAAAAACAACATTTAAACAATAGAATTGTTTTATTACTTGTCCATTTAACACTTGTAGTGATTAAGTGTCCACTCTGTGCTAGGTATTTGTGATGTACAGATAAGATACATTGCCTTTCAGTAGGGACCGCCACCGAGAATTGCTTATTGTAGTCATTTTGGTAAGAACTAAAACTAGATTATAAAAAATGCATATTGGTGACAAAAAGGACAAAATTGTCAACTCTACTGTACTGAGACATTTGGAAAATTTCACCTTAAGGACAAATAGAAATATAACTTACAAAACGAGTTGACCAAAGCCCCAAACTAATTTTCCATTATGATCTTCCACTATTGTATCTAGTTTTTTTTTTTTTTAATGGATAATTGACTTAACATTTTCCCTATTTATCTTGTGTAGCTTGTCTCCAGCACTCATTTAATTTTACATAAACACCATCTCAGCAGCTGAAGAAAATCTGACTGATTTTCAATGCAAAAATAAAATATCAACACTGCTCTAGGAATTATTTCTAAGCAGAACTAACATCAGAATTGTCTGAATCATATGAATTGTGTTTTGGATAAACTGGATTCATCAAATGAATATTCAGCCAACAACTGTTTGAGAATGATGTTAATATCACCTGCGGGAATGCTACATTTTCTAGGATTTGATATTTTCATTGATCAAGAATTATTGTATTTTGCCATACAAAGCTCTTTAATTAAGTCCCAGCTATTTATGTTTGTTTTTCATGCATTTGCTTTTAGGGTTTTGGTCATGAACTCCTTGCCAAAGCCAATATCTAGATGACTTTCTCCGATGGTATCTTCTTTAGTTTGTATAGTTGTAGGTCTTAGATTTAAGTCCTTGATTCATCTTGAGTTGATTTTTATGCAACATGAGAGATGAGGATCCATTTTTATTCCTCTATGTGTGGTTTTCCAATTATCCCAACATCATTTGTTGAATAGGATGTCCTTTCCCAACTTGATGTTTTTGTTTACATTGTCCAAGATCAGATGGCTGTAAGTATCTGGGTTTATTTCTGGTTTCTCCATTCTGTTCCATTGGTCGATGTGCCTATGCTTATACTAGTACTATACTGTTTGGGTGACTATGGCCTTACAGTGTCATTGGAAATCAGGTATTGTGATGCCTCCAACTTTGTTCTTTTTGTTTAGTCTTGCTTTGGCTATGCAGGCTCTCTTTTGATTCCATATGAATTTTAGGATTTATTTTCCTAATTGTGTGAAGAATGGTGGGGGTATTTTGATGGCAATTGCATTAAATTTTTAGATTGCTTTTGGCAGTGTGGTCATTTTCATAATATTGATTCTACCCGTCCATGAGCATGGTATGTGTTTCAATTTGTGTCATCTATACTTTCTTTCAGCAGGGTTTTGTTGTTTTCCTTGCAGAGGTATTTTGCCTCCTTGGTTAAGTATATTTCTAAGTAGTTTATTTTTCAGAGTAGCAGCTATTATAAAAGCAGTTTATTATTGATTCTCAGTTTGGTCGCTGTTGGTTAGCTGGGCATGGTGGTGTGTGTCTGTAGTTCCAACTCTTGAAGATGCCGAGGTAGGAGAATCAGGTGAGCCTAGGAGGTCAAGGCTGCAGTGAGCTTGAGCCTAGGAGGTTAAGGCTGCTTGAGCTTAGGCGGTTAAGGCTGCTTGAGCTATGCACTCAAGTGAAGAGCAAGCCCTCACCAGACACATAATCTACTGGTGCCTTGATCTTAGACTTCTCAGCCTATAAAACTGTAAAAAATAAATTTCTGTTGATGAATTTAAAAAAAGAATTACTATATCTTGTAAATACAAAAACGAGAATGCTATAAATAGAATGATGTATTTTGTTTTCAAAGTCGATATACTAGAGGAATGCAAAAATAAATAATAATAAAAGCAAGATATTTTGTGACAAATTACCTCAGGGCAAATGCCACACTGGGAAGCACCACTGACATCAATTCTCAGGGCAAACAGTAAAAGAATTAAATTTAATATCTTGTATATTGGCATTATATTATTCATGATGTTGCCTTTGCCTAGAATGTTCACCTTCTACTCATTCCTTTGTTCACCTATTAAAATTCCAATCATCATTTGGGGTCCATTTTAAAAATCCCATAGTCTTAGCAGAATCTACTGCTCCAGTCTTTGCTCCCTGAAGCCCTTGTGCAACTGAAGCAACAGTCCCAACATATTAGTTTTAATTGTTTACACATGTGGCTCCTTTCTCCTGAAATTTTTTCCCTCCTATTTGTTCTTATATCCCTTTACCTCAATAGATACTAATATATGTAATCATATATTTCTATTAAAGTAAGATGAATGAATTTGTTTTTTCAAATAGAGCAACTTCTGAGACATGATAGCACAAAGATAGCATGGTCTATTTATACAATACTATACTATGTATGTACATATTCAATTATATTCCTTATGATACTGAACATTCAAAAGACTGACATTAGATACTGGAATATGGTGAAGTACTTTATAAATCCTAAAGTAGAGATTTTAATATGATTAATGAAATACACATATGACTAAATTGCAAATACTTGAAAATGTTAACTCATTGGTTTGGTTGTGCTACACAAGTTAATACTCAGTTAATCACCATATGTAACTGAAGAAAGAATAATGAAAGGAAAATTGTCAGAAGTGTTTCAATGCTCCTAAGACTAGCTAGATAAGGTGAAACATAACAAAAAGTAGTATTACTAAGCAGGTATTATTTCTCCTAACCCTGACTTATAGCCATGACAGGAGACGTGGCCTCGGATAGAGAAATGCAGTAGATGTCAAACTCCCGCCTGACAGGAAGAGAATGACAGAATAAACACCCTGATGTTTTAATCCTCTGCCCTAACCTCTTGCCAGTGTTCCTACTGGCCAAATCCACTGGAAGCCAATGAGCCAAGAAACTCGTGGCACAAACCCTGGAGATGAGCCTCTTGAATAAAAGGGAGAAAAAAGGAAAGAAGAATTCTGTAAGGGCAAAGAATAATATTTAGCACACATTAAAAGTAGTGAAGTTTAAAGTTTGTGTTCTTTGTTCTCCCCATCAATTTTATTTTGTTATTTTTTGAGTTAATAATCTAAATTTATTAACAATACATTTAGGATAATCTAGCTTACTGTACTGAAAGTATGGTCCATAGACTCCTGGAGCCTAAGACATTTCTAAGGAATTTGTGAGGTCAAAATTATTTTTATAGTGGTAGTAAGACCACATTCATCTCTTAGTTGGGTTGGCATTTGCAGGGATGGTGCAAAAGTAATGCTGGCAGTATCAAAGGCACAAACGAAAAACTGTACTAGTAGCCGTTGTATTCTTCACTGTTATGATCTTGTAAGACAAAGAGGTTCTCTTTAGACTGTCCTTCATGGTGCAGTAAAAGTTGCTGATTGCATTATATCTTGACCTCTGATTACACCTGTTTTTTAATGACAAGTATGAGATATTCACAAAGCACTTCTGCCTTAGTACATTGGTTGTTTGTTGGAAAAGCACTTGTGTGATTGAGCTGAAACCTAAACTCACCATTTCATTTTCTACTTTAAAGAAAAACTGACAAAATATGATTATTCAGTCTTGGGATTTTATTAGACATTTTCTCAAGAAATAAAGAAAGCTTTTCTCTTCGAGGTCAAAAACTGACAGTATTTGTTGATGAAGATAAAATTCAAAATTTTAAGCAAAAACTAGAATTTTGAAAAATATTTGTTCTTTATTAGGATGTGGTTAGACTCCCAGGATTAAAAGGCTTTTCAAATAAGCTTTTCGGTGATATCAGCGTCTGATTTTATGATGTTATACAATAGAATTTGTTAACATGTAGAAGTTCTGCGTGGCTCAGAACACTGATATTTTCAAAATTACCATTGAAGAGAGTTACGAAATCATGAGTATGCAATGGATCTAGCTGAAGAGGAAGACCAATGGATTTTAATAAAGCCCATTAGAAAATATTTAATGACATAACTTATTATATCATATTGAAAGAAAGCTTTTAAAAATTACCACTTGTCAAGTTTTGCTGTAGCATCACAGAATATCAACAATTATCTGAAAACTATTTCTTCCTTTTGCAACTGCATATCTGTGTGGGGCTAGGCTTTCTTCACATACTTCAACCAAAGCATCATATTGCAATAGAAGCAAATGTGTCATCTACTAAGCCTCACATTAAAGAGATCTGCAAACTGAAAAACAACATTCTTCTGAGTAAATAATTTTGAGAAATATATTTTTTGTAAAATAAGTTATTTAGGTTAGTATGTGCTGGGTTTAGTATTGTTATTTGTCAACATAACAATAAATAAATATAAATTTTCTGTTTTAATTTTTAATACAATAAATATCATATCTATTATCACATTAAAAGTAGTGAAATTTAAAGTTTGTGTTCTTTGTTCTTCCCATGAATTTTATTTTATTTTTACTTAGTAATATAATATTTATTATATTAAAGGTATAACCTTCCATAAGCAAAACTCTTCATAATCCTCATGAAGAGTTTGAAAGACACCTGAGACCACCATGTTTAGAATTGTTAAATCAGCATTTATATTTCATATAATAAAAATTAACACTTTTATTGCTGTTTGACTAAAAATAAATGTCATTTTATTTTTATATTTTATATTATTTTGTGTGTTCAACATTTCATGCATTTACTAAAAAAGTATAATTTTAATAAAAGGATTTGTGGCTTTTGGATAATATATGAAGTCATATCTCAAAAATCACTGATCTATTTCATAGACATAAAGCTAGATGATTATTGATTTGTTTTATAAATAGTTTGGCATATAAAATCTAGAATTTATTCAAATAGCCTACTAGAAAGTTTATGAGTATTTTAATTAAGAATCATTAAGCCATAAAGTACTTTCCCAAATGGTTACACATGGTGAATAAGCCTTTCCTTCTATATAATTTATGGGTATTTTAGAGCCAACACTGAATAATATTAACAAAGATTCTGAAGGAAAACAATAGCTATTAATTTCAAACTTTTAGCGTGTTGCAAGAATAAGCTGTATGAGAAGTTTCTACTTGTTTAATCACTAAGAATCAGTTCTAGATGATTAAATTCTAAAAGGCATCATGGAATTTTCTTATTTTAGATATTCATAATTTTAGAAAAAAGGTCAATAGAGTATATTTATCACCAATTATATGTATTACACACATTTTCTAAAATGGAAATCTTTAGACATGTTGGTCTTAGATGTAACAATCCTACTTTTGTTTTACACCCGAATTATAACACTTATCATTAATTTTCTAGGGAGAGAAAATTAATATTATGCCTTACATAATTTAAAAGTTCCTTGACTGTGGCTCTCTCTATTCAGTACTACTCTAGTATATGCCTGGAGAGCCTATGGAGTCAAACACCATGAAAAAGCATAAGAAGTGTTCCTAGAAGGAATTAGGAAAGAAAAATTGATTTGTAATGCAAATTGCTATTGAATAATTTGGATAAATTCTGTATTAAAATGTAAACCAGTATCCCATCAGATATTTCATGAGGTTAAAATAAGATTTTTCAGTAATACTTAATTTTATTTTTTTTAATCTGAGAAATAGTCTAAAATATCACTGTAACACTGTATTAAATAACAATTAGAAAACCATGACAAATTGTAATTATACCTTAACACCATATTCTTTGACTTAAATCTCTATTAGCCTGTCATTTTCTAGGAAAATAACTTTTTTTAATTGACAGAGTATATTATAATGATCTTTTTAAAACACCTTTAGAATTTAAAAATATTTTTTGTGGTTTTCTCAAGACATAAGATAATTATAATGAAGGATCTTTCACAAAGCTTCCTTAGCAAAGGTTTATTATAGATGCCAAGTACTAACCCTGCCTAGTGGCAAGATTAGTCTCTTCCTGACATCAAGGAGAAAAAGATTTTGTATTTATCAATATACATGCCCTGTACATGGTTTTTTAGATTTATAATTATTTCAATTTTTGTTCAGTGATTGTAATGACACCACAATTTAAATATTGATGTCCATGTATTTATAGTAGGTTTAAATATGCTGTCTATCTTATATCTGATAACTTTACTGAAGATTGCAGGATATAAGATACTAGTTCTATAATTTTTATTTGGATAATCCTTGAGATTTTCTTCATAGAAACACATGTCATCTGAAATTGATAACAGTTTTATTTCTTCTTTTTCCATCTTTAGAACTTTTATTTCCTTTTATTTTGTATTGATTTTCCAGCACTATTAAGAATTTCAGAGTGGGCATCTTTGCTACATTCCATGTCTTAAGAGGAAAGCAGTATTTCACCATTAAGCATAATATAAGTTCCAGGCTTCCTGTAGATATTGTTTATCATGTAAATGTAGCTCCCCTCCATTTTTGTTTCCTGAGAGTTATTATTACATATTTATCCCAAAAAACTATCAATATAATCCATTTAATTTCTCAGACTCTTCAGTTGCTTTTATTGCTACTGAGATTTTTATAAATATTTCTCTTACCCCCAAAATTTCTTTGATATTTGTATTATTTAAATCTTTTAAAAAATATTTAGAGAATAGAATTTAATTTATAATTTTAAGTAGTCAAAATATTCTAATATCAATATATTTGTTAATTATAAGATAGACATTTCTTTAATATCTTATTAAAAATAGCTTTTGATATCCAGATGTGTACTAACAACTGTAAAAGTAGTTTTTACATGACAAATAGTATAGTTTCTACGTGCATACCTTTATAAACTATGGGAGCCTTCTAAATTATTAGTGCTGTGGGAAATTTAATTATACAATTTGGGTCAATATGCAATTAAATCATGGTAAAGGAGCTATGAGCAAAAAACTGTGGCATCACATAGCATCAACTCTAATAAATGAATTTTCCACAATCTCAGTAGGTGAAATGGCCTGCTGTAACCCTAAGACTAGTTTCACTTCGTACCTCTGAAACAACCTATTGTGGCTGGAAAACCAGTTTTACCTATTGTTGTCACTCACCAGAGTTTACTAGCTCCCAAAAGCTTCCTTAGTGTCAATGAATGTTCATTCAAAACAATACCTAACATTTCTCTTTCTAATTAAACGCCCAGCCTTCTCTTTTTTCTCTGAACATATGGGAGACCACTTCTGTGTATGTATCCTAAACTGCAATTTTGTGATTTTCAACATATTTTATTTAGAAATTTGTCCCTATATTTTATTTTTACTTTAACATGCATGGAATCAGAAGTGGGGTCACCTGAGAGAGATCAGAGACTCCTGGAAATATAGCGTGAAGTAACCATACTTGGACCCCATGACCTGCAGGTCACCTATTTTCCTCCCAGTGAGTTTTTCTTGAATAAAACTCTGATTTTCCTAATCCAGAGCTGAGTTCAGGTCCTGAATATCACATGCAGCTATATAACAAACCTCCACATCCTGCATTTATACTCTGGAACTTAAAAGTTGATTCAAAAAAAACCTCCCTTTTTTTTCCCCCTTTTTGTTGACTTTGGTATTATCTGATAATTCATTAGGAGGAGTCTTTCTTCCTCCTGGTTATAAAATCTTCGGTTTAGGAGGGGTTTTTCTCCTTCCTGCTTTTGAGATCTGGTTAAGGGGGAGTTTTTCTTTAGTGATTTTGAGGTCCCCTGTTTAAGAAGGATATGTTTTCCTTTTGTTAAAGAAGGCTGATGTCCTACTTGGTAAGCATGTACTTTATTTTCCAATTCATTGGCGCATATATATATATATATATATATATATATATATATATACATACACATATATAATCTTACTTTAGATTCTGGGGTACATGTGCAGATCATGCATAATTGTTGCATAGGTACATACATGGCAATGTGGTTTGCTGCCTCCATCCCCCTGTTACCTACATCTGGCATTTCTCCCCATGTTATCCCTCCCCAACCTCCTACCCCCACTGTCCCTCCCAGTGTGTGATGCTCCCCTCTCTGTGTCTATGTGTTCTCATTGTTCAATACCCACCTGTGAGTGAAAACATGTGGTGTTTGATTTTCTGTTCTTGTGTCAGTTTGCTGAAAATGATGGTTTCCAGATTTACCCATTTCCCTACAAAGGGTACAAACTCATCATTTTTTATGGCTGCATAGTATTCCATGGTATATATGTGCCACATTTTCCTTGTCCAGTCTATCGACGATGGGCATTTGGGTAGGTTCCAGATCTTTGCTATTGTAAACAGTGCCACAATGAACACATGGCACATATAGATTTTAATTTGACTTTTGTGTATTTGGCATTAAACCAAATCACTTAGATATATTTATTTACAAATGGGTTCTCAAAGTTCAAAGGCATGCAAAAATAGTTACCCCCTTGTGGGACTGCTGCTGGTGACATGCTGAAACATTATGGTCATTCAGTGTATTTTTATTTCTATTAAAACTAACCTAAAGGTCACAGCTATAAAATCACACAGTCCAAATGGGATACCTATCTCAATTGGTGGCTCAAGGGTCCAAACATACACTCAGGACTCAAAGATAGCCTTGCTGAAAAATACTATCTCAAAAGTAGCTGAGACTCGTTTGTCTCCAAAGACTTTCCTTCCTCTTTCTATATCTCCTTTTCTTTATTCTTCACTAAGCTGAACTTTCTTTTTCCCAAACTCTTCAGCTATTCTGGAATACTAAGTAAAGACATGTGAAAAACAGAAGATACAAAGAAAATCCCTTCCATCTTTGTGCTGTTTCTTAATAGCAAAGGATGATATTTCCATATAAATGACACCCTCCCTGTACTAAAAATACAAGTAACACTCTTATCTTCAGTTATGAAGAGTTGAGAACAAGAGAATACTGTACAGACCTTGTTAGAATAATTCTCATCTTTTGGGCCTCCTCACATAGTTCAGTCACATTTTCACAGTTAATTATTCTTTGTCCAATCCACCAAATGGGTAACTGACTTAAACTGCTTTACCTAATAATTGGTCACTGACTTCATGAGATTACTTCTTAGGGCAAAAAAGAAAATTTAACTAAAAAAAATTAGCTTCATAAATTTAACCTTAAAAACATTTAGTCTTGTTGCATTTTGTCATAAATATGATTTAGTTTCTACTGTGTTCTTCTAAGCCAGTGAATTTATATTACTTTGTTTTACTCATATCTAAATTTTACATAAAAATGGCAAGGTCTTTGTTTTTACTCATCCAGGGATTTTTTAAATTTTTTTGTGTATATGTCATATGTATATGACATTTTTCTATCCAAATATATAAAAGAGCTCTAATTGGGAAAAATTAAGTGCTTCAACAAAACATTTCATTAAAATATGCTAATTAACTCATTTGTTGTTCATGTAGCTCAAGTAAATCTTGCTAAATAAGTTAATTTTTAATTTGGTGATAAAACAAAAATAAAGAGGTCTTCAAAATTATTACATTTTTGTCCCACTTTTTTCTGCCTAGGTTTGTTGGCCAGAATACAATGAAATGTTCATTTTTTCCTGTGTACTTAACACAACATTTTAACTGTTAGGGTTTTTTTTTTTTAATAGGAAAAATAAAATAATCACTAGCTTTATCTAATATCTCTGTTATCATGAGTCATTTATGTGTAACTGTTAAAATTGTTAAATAATTAAATTTGTGTCTGAAAATATAAAGGTAAAATTATTATCTGTTCATCTACATGTTGATCTACACACATATACGACTTAGACTGGGGGTTTAAGAAAATTTCATTAGACCTCCTGTCAGAAGGTCTAAGAAAGTCATGGAGACTTTATGAAGGATAGATCTTGAAAAGTAAGTTTTGTGTGTGATTTGGTTGGCTGAGATTGAAGAAGTATTATTTATCAATTTTTCTAAATATCAGACATTCACTTCAGGGGTGCACTGATACAGGTCTGAATTCTGGTCCTCTATGCTTAAAATTGCAAGACTGTTCTTTGTAAAAAATTTGCAATTAGTTTTAATTTTAATTTGAAAGCTTGCTTCCGTAAACCTTAAAGCATCCCCGAAATTACAGATTTTTCCTCTTTTTAGTTCCTACCTAATTTCCAGTTGTAGGTGCTGTCTCCATCATTTAAAATGATCATTTCGCTTCTGAAGTTAGTTTTCCTCTTAAAACTTTTCAGATTCCTATCTCAAGGGTTTGGTTTTGTACTTATCGCACTACACGTCATTTGCAGTTAATGCATCAATGCCTTCTGCTTTTCTTACTTCTGTCCTTAAAACTGTACATCTTTTTGCTTAACTAAAGTTGTTACTTTCTCCCTTAACTTATTTTTGTCAGTTCCTATAGCTTTTTCATCCCACTTGTTCCTCTGGTATTATGACCTGACACTGAGATTGTTTATCTTAAAGGCCTGGGAAAAAAACGTTTTTCCAGTATGCCTTAATTCTTTACTCTTGGCTTTCTCTGGTGTATCTAAATTGCTCTTTGTAAACAGGCAATTTCACATGCTCTTACTTTTTCTAAAAGCCATACATTCCCCTGCTGGAGGTACTGCCTGTGTGTGTGTGTGTGTGTGTGTGTGTGTATTATTCTTTTAGAATATAGGTTACTCATAACCTTAGACACACACATTTCTGGAGTCTAATTGAATTCAATTAATTTTTCATGGGGTTTGATATCCAGCTTATGCAAAAGGGCATCCCATCAAGAGAAACAGTCATACTACAAGAGGTTTGTTGTTGTTGTTGTTTCAATCTTTTAAGTAATCAAGCAAACAAATAGATATTTTATGTTTTAAGATAGCTTCTTGTAGTTTGGGCTGTCTTTTTTAGGTTTTGACTACTTGAAAAAACTAAGTCATCTCTAATACACATCTAAGTGCTTTTTTTTCTCTCAACTATGTAACTTTTTGAATTCAGTTTTGAAGTCTTTCCATTATTACTCTGATTAAATAAATGACCATTATTTATAAAGGATATGTAATTCTACATTAATTAATTAAATACTTTTAGGCTTTTTACATTCAAACAAATGATATACTTCCAAAAATCAAATTCAAATTTAAGTCTTTTTAACCTAAAATAGACCAATTTTCTAGTTGGGCTCCTGGGAAGTCTCAAAAGATGTGTCTCTCATTAAGCTTGTTTGACATGTTATATTGGATAAAAACCACTGTCAAATAATAAAATAATACTAAATAGTCTTCATATTTATATGGATATGGTATGGATGTAAATGTTCTAAAAATTATGTAATATTTATAAAGGACTGATGGTCCTGGTGTGATACTGTCAGTCATGATTCTGGTTTTTATCTTAAAATGCAATATAGAATTGAAATAACTAGATTTTCTAGTCACTTGCTGAACTTTCATGAGATTTTAACCTCCAGTATTCTAAGATTTTATAATCTGTCATGCTTATTCTCCCCAGAAGTTATCTATAATCAGATTCATTGAAAAGACTCTAACAGGTACTCTTAAATGCAGGTTTCTAATAATAATTAGAAATAATAATAGAAATAATAATTAGAAATTATAATCTCTTAAATGCAGATTTCTAATAATGTAGTGTCTTATCTGAGATCAAGACACTAAATAAAAATGTCCAAAATACTTTTTTTAAAAAAGAAGGGTTCAGAAACTGCAATCAAGATCAAACAAAATGAAAATAAATTATATGTGATTAATCGAATTATTTGTATCACTTTTATTTGAAGTATTTTTGTTTTTTTTTAATTGTTTTATTTTCTATATTTAAAGAAACTTTCTCCTTTAAACTATATTTTACAATAATTTGGTAAAGTATACTTTTATAAACAAAGATGAAAAGATTTATCTACAGACTGTACTAGATCCTAAATTCTTCTTGGTTTCTCCAATCCAATTCCATTTCATGGAATTACTAAGAACAAAATTATTATCTCCTAATGACCTTTAAGCTGAAGCTAGACAACTTGATGTAAATTCAAAATATAATCCTCCTGCCTAATATGCGGACCACACTGAGAGTTCACCAAACTGCCTGAAGCCAAAACCAGAGACATTCAATTTACAAGTTGCCTGTAAAGCCCCCGGAGTCAGCTGGTAGATGGAAAAGACAACTTCAGTTCAGAGGAGAGACAGCCAAACTTTGGGGAAGACAAATTACTTGACTTTGAGGAAGAAGTGACCAGACATTAAGGAGAAGATGACCTGACTTTGGGGAAGACTACCGACACTTTCTGCCCCCTGTCCAACTCCCCTCTCCACTGAAAACCATTTCCACCACTCGATAAAAGTCTCCACCATTGCCATCATTCAAGAATCCATGCCACCTCATTCTTCTTGGACACTGATCAAGAGCTCAGTATACAATTGTGGGTATCCAAAAATGCTATCATGCCAGTCTTTTGTGCTCACTGGCAGAGGCAGCCTCCCTATGTGATGAGGCATGGGGCCAACTGAGCTGTTAGTCTGCAGAGAACAGAGCTAAGAGAGTACTTGAACACTCCTTCTGGGTCTGGCCGTGGGTCCCATACAGAGCTTGCTCCTGCTGGTGCCTGGAGCTACCTGCCAGATCCTGCACTCGCTCACTTGTGCCTGGTCTGGCCATCGGCCCCGCATGGAGCTTGCTCCTGGTGGCACCAGAAGGGGCTGGCTGGATCCTGCACAAGGTCTCCCATGTGCTCCCTCCTGCAAGGGATTGAGTGCAGTGAGCCAAGTAAAAGTTTGCCCCTATCCTGAGTCTGATGAAGATGCCAAGAGAAATTCTGCATCAACTGCGTCATTTTTTCATACCCAGTTAAGTCATAGGCAATGAGTCAGGGAGAAAAAGCACTCATGCATATATAGAACCAGCTCCATTAATTGAATTCTCAGCAAGTCCAGCTGTTGAAGCAGCCCACTGTATCCCTAAGACCAATTCTCCCAAGTAGCTGCTGAAATGACCTGCTGTGACTCTAACACTGGTTTTACCTACTGCTGTCACTCACCAATCAAAGCTTACCAGGTCCCAAAATCTTCTCTAATGTCAATGAGCTTTATTTCAAAACAATGTCACTTTTCTCTTTCTAATAAACCCCCAATCTTCTTTTTATCCTTCTGACATATCACTCTGGTGGGCAATTCTTTTCCAAATGACAATTCCCTGATTCCAAAATAAATTGTATGATTTACATCTCCCTCTCCGTATTTCCAGCGGAGACGGTAGCAGCCTCCTGGCCCCTGGCAGCCCGCAGCCCCTGAGACCTCAGGCCCTATCAACCGTGGGGACCCCACCACTACCAACCTGGAGTGATTCCAACTCAAACGACAACCAGAGATGCCATCTGGTATCTGCCAGTTTTTCCAACTGACCTGTACCCTACCCAGTACCCCGCTCCCCCATTCCATGATTCATGGCATCAAAACACCAGCTTTTCACCTTTTCCTTGAGTCTCAGGAGGTCCAAAGCAACAGCCTTTTGCTTTTTTTTTCTCTTCCCTCCCCTTATCCGGGGTTGAAGGAAGGGATCATCCTTATTGTTCAGAGATACCAACTCCCTCCCCTAACTCGGGCTGAGAAGGAACCAGCCAGCTCGTACCTCCTCCTGGTTGTTTTTCTTTCCCCCCAGTTATTTTTGTTTCCCCCCTGGCCCCCTACCTCTGAAGCCATTTTATGATCTGTCATGTGCCACCTGAGCCTCCAGTAAAAACAAAAACAGGCAAAAAAAAAAAAGAGATTAATTTCTATTTCATCTTCAACAGTGGTAATAAATTCTGATACAATATTCAGAAAGTACATTTTCCATAATAATGCTAAGTCAATTTAGAAATGTATTTTGCTGTGTTACAAAATGTTTTCTCCCTCACTGACATTATGTATAATTTTGTTATTAATTTGCAAGTACTTAAAAATCCTGTATTTTTATAAGGTTTATATTAGATATAATTTTGTGAGGAAAATAAAAGCTCACCTTTCACTTTGCATTGTGCTGAATCAGATTGTACTTGAGTCTTCATGCACCCTTGTATATATTAAAGTACCAGACAAATGTATTTTAAAAACTAATATACATGTGAACCATTACAATATTATTTTTTTAAATCACAAAGAAAACTATTTTAAAAGATCACAAGGCGATTATGCCAAATCAATATTCATTTTCATTCCAACAATGAAATATAATTCAACATTAGTTTCAATGTATTTTTTCAAAAGATTAACTTTGAAGCAAAAGCTTTAAATCTTTGAAAGTAATATAATTAAATATAAAAATAGCAAAGATACATAATTCATTTCAGCAGTTTTCCAAGAAATACCATTTTTCCAGAAAATGTATATTCTGATAGTAAATGAATTCTCTTTAGGCTATTAAAATATCAACCTTCTACAATAGGCCAAACAATTTGCAAACCACTAGGATTATGTTCACTCCACCAGTCTCATGAAACGAAAACTGAGATTAAAACTTTCCATTTATTGTAGTTCACACAATTATCAAGTAAAGAAGCCATGAGTCAAACCAAGATCTTTTCTTGCCAAAGTTGTTGAGATTTTCATGGTGCTTAACACATTTTTTTTTAAATTACGAGATTAGAAATGCAAAACTTGAGCCATTTTCATATGTTATTTGGGTAAAAAATTAAACTTAATCTTCCCAAACATCTAATGGAATCCCATGAATAATGATTTATTAAAATACCAAGTTAAATATTTAAGAGAAAATTAAATCAGTAATAATGAAATGAGTTGATTTTCTAAGAAAAGCAAGTATGTAATTAAGGAGTCATTAGCAGATACCCTCAAGAGGATTACAACATTTAAAAGCAATCAACATTACAACTATTAGGGTGTGCTTTAAACTCCCTATAACCTAAACACACTTTCATTAATTATTCACTTGCATGATCCACAATGAAGGACGAGTTAGAAAAACCAGAGGCATTATTTAAAAGATGACAATCTTTGGTACTACAGCAAGGAAATAAGTAGCTGGTGGAATAAAAGACTCCATCTGGCTTCATCTCGGCAATACTTTGAAATATATGCAATGAACGACTTTGCAATGTTTGATCTTCTTAACCCTTTACAGCCATCTCTTTGGGAGGTCATAACAGACAAGGCCAATCAGACAAGGTTATATTAAGAAATGTAAATCACCTCACATGACTTACATGGAAAATGTTCTTGTGCTTATTTGTACCATCTCAGGCTCCAAGAGCCAAAACATATAAATGTACATAGTGGTGAATTTCCATCCTGATGTTAAAATAGCCTGAAAATGAAGTGAAGAAATGAAACAGAAGGGGGAGCTTACAAATAACAAAAATGTGTATTCCAAAAGGAAATGAGAATTTCTATGGAAATAGTAGCAGTAACAATAGGAGACAAGAGATGGGATGTACATGCTAATGGAATAACCTAACTTGCACTAGCCTAACTGACTCCGTCTTAGCTGCCCCCCGACAAGCTCCAGCTTAGCTTCTCCCTCCCTGCCACAGCCCGCACAGGTGCATTCCTGGGTCATGCTGCACTCAAAGCTTTGAACCGTTAAGAGTGGTTCACACTGTTCACAGTACCTGCAGCCACTGTAATCATATCCTGCTTGGCAAGTCTACCTGCTATTGTGAATACCTTCCTTGGCAATTGATTGTACAGAAAGATCCCCCTGCTACCCACCTTGATGATTGTATGGAAATATCCTTAGCAACCAACAGTCTTGGAAACCTGCTGGACCCTGGTTACCAGCTTCCTTATCTAATTTGCTCTTTCTGCTTCTGTAAAATTCCGCTTCAGCTAGGTACCCGCTCCACTACCAAAATCAAGGTATAAAAGATAATCAAGCCCCCTTCCTTGGGGCTGAGAGATTTTGAGCGTGAGCTGACTCTCTGTCGCTGGCCAATAAAGGACTCTTAAATTGGAACTCAGAACATGGCACATTCCTTCTGACTCACTGAGTTACAACACTAAGATGTCCAAAAGGAAAGCACAGACTCTAAATGATCTTACTACTAAAATGCAGATTCAAGGTTACCATCTGTAATACTCTCTTTCCAAGTATATCTTGTATGTGGCCATTGGTACTGTCTAAAATCAGGATGCATATTAAGAAGTCATCAAAAAGAATGGCCTAACAGAAGCTTTTCTGATATCAAGAGATCAGTTTAACTAAAATTCTTCGCAGGTGCCAGTCTCCTCAAGAGTAAACTGTTACACCGGGCCTCATACACCAGTTAGATAATCCAAGCCACTCTTTAATGTGTAAAACCCTTGACTGTGCATTCTGGCTTTGTAGAATTGAGAGGAAAAAATGTAAAAATAAGATTGTGATATTACCTTTGTCTATGGGAATTGCTGAGTCTCATAACATAAACTATATATTTGGGAAAATCCTAACTACATGATTACACTAAAGCACACAGGCTATTAATATGAATGAGGTAACAACCATAAACACAATCATAGCCACAAGAACAACAGTAATTCAAATTTCCTCAGTTCATAAATGTTCTTAGAATGTTTTAGGATCGTTTAAGTACTCCTCCTAAGCCTCAGTGTTACTCCATGATCCCTGCTGATGCAAAGGCAAACACCATATTCTCCTCCGTTGATGTCTTGCCTACCAGTCTTTTTGGTCTCTGACTCTTCCCTATACTACTATATATGCATTTGAGATCTACAGTGACATAGCTGGATGCTTTACTTGTTGATGAGAATATCTCTTCACTCTTAGACTAGACATGACCGAAAAAGCTAATCTGGGTCCAAAGATTAATGACAATGACCACTCAGTTTTTATTCAAGATCAGTTTATTTGCTGTGCAAACAAACACACGTTACATTCCAGACAAACAGATATAAGTGAATGGATTTATGTCCTGATGCCTCCTTTGCTCTTTAGGATACAAAATAAGTCCTGCCAGCAGGTCCCTGCAGCCCAAGCATGGCAAAACATTCAGGGAGGAATTGTGCTGCATACAGTATTTTACCAACCTTATCACATTAAGCAGTACTCAGGGTTTGCTGACCACCACTTAAGCAAATTTCGTGTTATGCTATAGTAATGAACTTGCTTGTTCTATTTCTAAACAAAACATTGGGTTTGCACAGGCCTGGACAAAGTTTTCCACTCCAATACTATTTACTTGTTCACTGATTCTCAAAAATACAAGCTGAATGATGTGCAATACCATGGCTATGGTACGTGACTTTTCTAGACCTGGGTTATTTGTGTCCCAACATTTAACTGATTTTTGGGTGGGGTGAAAATACGCCTTCAGTTTTTACTTCTATCATGCCCATTGCTACCATATACTTAATGACATAATTATGCCACAATGCAACCTCAGAATCATTATTTCTAGCTGAATATACCAGGGCTTTATATCTAGGTAATTGTATCTATATCTCCTCTACTCCCTCTTTCCTCCTTTTACAATATGAAGCATCCTCATAAGAAGCTTTGTCAGTAGCCCTAAAGATAGACCCAACTTGGACTTTCACCCAGGAAAATATTCCTCATGCATGAAAGTAAATTTTCTTCCATTTCTGCAGTTGACCGGATGCTAATATATAGGGTATAGCAAAGTCAGGGCTATATCCTAGGCTTAAACTAAGAACGTCTCTACTCTTTTAGGTTTGGAAAGAAGGTGCCTGATGTAATGGAAGGACCAAGAACTGGACCTGAGATAAACTATTATTGGAATTATCCCACAATCTTCTCCTTTACTGTAGTAAACAAAGAGTGAACAACATTATGTATAAAACTGAACAATACAGACAATATGTAAAAAATACAATTACTATATAATAGTATATATTTAATATAATACAGTGTAATATGATCTAGAATTCTTTTACAGCAGAAAGAGAAAAAAATTATGAAAGTGAAAATGAAAAAAACCATATATTTAATATATTCATTAAACCAGAAAAGAAACAAAAATCTGCCAACCCTTGTAGATAGAGATGCCTTTGTGAATGTATCATAAGGCCATGGGTACAGAATCCAAATCCCTGACAAGGGTCTTTATTAACAACTTAATTCTCTGTCAATGAGTGCAATTCAGTTCACCACCAATCATCATGATTCTTTCTATGAAAATAGTCTCATGAATTCCTAAGCCTGCAAGTATTGTGGTATGCATATGCCTGTTTGATTTCAGTCTCCACAGAAGAATTAATAGAATGAAATATAGAAATTGGCTTTAAAGTCAGCACAGTCTAACACAAAGGGTCAGGAGGGTAATGAACAGTATTGAATTAACTTGAAAATATAAGGGAAAATGGCTGTGTTGAAGTATAGTCATATGACTTATCAAGAGTGTTCCAGTATCTTTGGTAATAATTTTAAAGTAGCTATAATTTTAGTTAAATGTATCATCTGGAAATCACAACCTCTAGTGACCACTGCTACTTTACAGAATCAGATCAGATTTTTTTTTTTTTAATGTATGGGGAAGTGTGTCAGTCAGTAAAACCATACCATAGTGACCACTTAGATTTTAATTTAACCTATTTTAAGATTCTTAAAAAGTTTAAACCTCTCATCTCTGTCATTATGATGGATTTCTGTGCCATTGCTACAGGGCAAAATCATTTGGAGGAGAGCTCTGAAGTACACACTAAGGACAGAATTACCTGGGCTTCAGCTCTATTTTTCCTGATGTGTGTGTTCTTTTCAAGGATACTACAAAAGTGATATTTCAAATCCCTCTAGCAACATCCACGGAAATCATCTTGGGGCAGAAAGAGTATGGTAGATTTATGAATATTCATAACAGCACATGGCCCATTATGATTCAATGTGCTGTGCAAAATACAGCTGCTTTGCTCCAAGCCCACCAGGAGAGCAGAGGGTACTTGTTTTAAGTGGTCCCCAAGGTCAAAACTAGTTAGCAATTTTATAGTTGGAAAATTATCCATCTCACCATACATGTTAAAAGCAGGGTTTCCTCTAAAATATTCAGGGATATATAAACCAGCCTCTCTCTTTTCTGCTAACAGTAAACCATTTGAAGACTGATGAAAACAAAAATAGACTCTGTAGGAAATTCAGCTCCCTTTATGCTCTTTATTTTTCTGTCCTATGTTCATTTTTGATGAATATTTATATCATGAAGGTTCAGTGATCTTAGAATAGGAAAGATGCAATCTGTCAGCAATCTACTGTTAACAGTGAAATCCAATCTTATGTCAGGGTACAGTGCTATTGAGTGGAAATTTCATTAAACTAAGAAACAGCCAGTCTCCTTAAAGTTTACATTTCTGCTTACATTTAAGAAGGTTACCTTTTCATTTTTAATATGGAACCAAACAATAATGGCCCATTCTTAAACTTACAAAGCAGACAGAATCAACAGATTGAGAATGCAAGCCACAAACTGGGAGAAAGTATTTGCAAAAGACACATCTGATAAGGGATTGTTATTCAAAATATACAACAAACTCTTAAATCACTATGCTAAGTAAATGAACAACCTGATTTTAAAAATGGGCAAAAGATCTGAGCACATATTACACCCAAGATAAACAGGTGGTAAGTAAGCATATGAAAAAAAATGTCCAACATGGTATGTCATTTAATAAACTGCAAATTAAAATAAGGTACTGCTACACATTTTAGAATGGCCAAAGTCCAGAGCACTGACAGCCCCAAATGCCAGTGAAGAAATGGAACAACAGAAACTCTCATTCATTGCTGGTAGAAATGCAAAGTGGTACAGTCATGTTGGAAGATAGTTTAATAGTTTCTTACAAAACTAAACATGGTCTTAGGATATGATTGAGCAATCATACACCTTGATATGTATCATACACCTCAAATGTATTGAAAACATATGCCTATACGAAATCCTACACACGGATAATTATAACAGCTTTATTCATATTTGCCAAAACTTGGAAATAATCAAAATATCCTTCAGCAAATGAGTGAAAACACAGGGACAAATTTAACGAATGGAATATTATTCAGCACTAAAAAGAAATAAGCTATCAAGCCATGGTATGAAATGGAGACAAATACATACTGTATGATTTCAGGTATATGACATGCTGGGAAAAGCAAAACTATGGAAAAACTAACAAGATTAGTGGATGTCTGGGGGTAAGGGGAGGCAAGAATTAACAGGAAGAGCACAGTGGATTTCCAGGACAGTAAAAGTATTCTGTGTAATATCATAATGGTTGATACATGTCATGATATACTTATCCAAACCCACAGAATATGCAATTCCAAGAGTGAATCTTAATGTGAACTGTGGATTTTGGGTGATAATGATGTTCCATGGCAGGTTCAGTGATTGTAACAAATGTACAACTCTGGTATGGGAAGCTGCTGTATGTGGGGGTAGGGAGGCAGGGTGTATATTTGAACTCTTTTAAGTTTGTGCTCAATTTTGCTGTGAATAAAAATATTCTGTTTAAAATAAAATTCATTAATTCAAAAAGCACGAAGCATGAAACATTCTGTATAAAACAAAGAGTAATGCGCCAGGCATGGTGGCTCACACCTGTAATCCCAGCACTTTGAGAGGCTGAGGCAGGTGGATCACTTGAGATCAGGAGTTTGAAACCAGCCTTGCCAATATGATAAAATCCCATCTCTACGAAAAATATAAAAATTAGTTGGGTGTGGTGGCACATGCATGTAATTCCAGCTACTCAAGTGGCTAAGGCATGAGAATTGCTTGAACCCAGGAGGCAGAGGCTGCAGTGGGCCGAGATAAGTTCATTCCACTGTACTCCAGCCTGGGTGACAGAGCAAGACTGTCTCAAAAAAAAAAAAAAAAAAAAAAAAAGCAAAAAAAGAAAACAAACAAAACAAAAGAGTAATGATTCTCAGCAAATATATACATCCTGGACATGTATATATTTTTATAAGTGGTTTTAGCTTTACAGATTTTATAAACATGAAGGTTTGATATTCATATTCATCGTAAGCAGCCATGTGTGAAGCTCTGCCTAACATTAAGACACACTATGCACTGTAATTGAAATTTACTTAAAATCAATCATTTAAGAAAAAAAAATTCCTTAATTTTCTGGGATATTTGCAATTAAAATAGTCAATTTCCCATAAATGAGAATTTGAATAACAGGACATTTCTGTTTATTTTGTCTTTTTCTTGTTTGGGTAGTAACTTTCTCATGATACATTACTTTATAAATAAGTTGGATTCGAAAGATAGAAGACTGACATGAAATCTTCCTGGTGGGAGAAGATAAAGAAGCCCAAATTGTCAATCTTCTTATCAGTCTCCTAGTAAGAAAATGATTGAAGGTGGTACCAGAAGAAAGAATCCTAGAAGGAAAACTGAAAATATTACCTGATTTATGGTCTTAGTCAAAATTCAGAATTTAAGCAGCATGTTAATCCCTACAGATTTTCAGTTTGGGCAAAAGTGACAATGATCTCATCTTTAACAATACTCAAAATGTCACATCTACTTTGCAATTGTTTCTAAATGGTTTCCAAATTTTCTGTCAGTCGTTAAAAAGAGTGACTCTTAAATACACAGAGCTTTAAATACAGGCTGTCTCCTTGAATTGTTTTCTTTTGATTTGACATTCTGAATGTCAAAAAGATTTAACTTAACATAAATTACCAGGAATATTTATATAGTACTTGGTTATTTACACATTAATGACAGTGTCACAAAAAAAAATAATTGTTTTTGAAGAATCTCTGTGAACAGACACTACTCCAAAAGGCTATTGACCTTCGAATTGCTATCTAAGATGAAATCTGCACTAAGGATTTGGGGAATGGCCAAGATCATACTCCAGCCTGGCGACAGAGTGAGATTCCATCTCAAAAAAAGGAAAATAAAGCAAAACAAATCTGGACTTTAGGAATTTGGAAGACTTAATTATTGTAATGAAGCCAGCACAGGAAATGTGCTGCCTTAATCCTGCTGAGGTTAGACATTTCTAACAAACTGTAAATAATTCAGGAAAAAAAATCTTCACTGAAAATATTTTATAGTCATTTCTTAATTGTGCCTCTTCATCCATTAGATAGATGAAGTTAACATTTAATTTATTTAATGAATTAAAACCTACACCAGTAAAATATCAATAATCCATATTAGGGAGTTAAAAAAATAGATACATTCACATGTAAAAACAACTAAGAGTAGCTCAAAACCACTATAAAAAAATCTGTGAAGGGAGATTTGCCCTAAAAGGTAAAAACAAATCAATATATATGTAGTAAAATTAGTGTGGTATTGGTACAGCAATAAACAAACCAGTGAAACAGAATGGGAAGTCTGTTAGTAGACTCAGGTGCATATGTTAATTTTATATAAAGGATAAGTGACATTTCAAATCATTAACGTAAAGAGGAGCCTTTAATGAAGGGTGCTGGAGCAATTGGGTAGCCATTTAGAAAATGATAAAGTTAGCTATACATCTAACATCACACACAACAAATGGATTAGGAAGATAAATGTAAAATTGAAATCATACAAGTGCTAGAAGAAGAGATGGGTAGATTTGTCTTTGAAGTTGGTGTAGGAAAAGTGTTTCTAAGGATAATTCAAACTCAATAGCAATCAAATAGAAGATTAATATGTCTGACTACACAAATCTTTTTAAAATGCATGCCAGAAACACCATAAGAGCAGTCATAAGATAACTGAAAATCAGAGAGAAAATATAAGTAACATGTACCATGGTTAAAAGGCTAACATTCCCACTATATAAGGAATTTCTAAAAGTTAGGAAACAGAATAGTAAAGCTTAGGGAGAAAAAATGGAAAACTAAACATGATCAGATAATTTATAAATAATTATTTTAAAATGACCTTCAAACAGGTAAAAAAGTAAACAATCATAGTTAGGAAAATGTTATTTAAAACATAACTAAGACATTGTTTCCTATTTATTATATAGGCAAAAATTTAACGTGTCCTGTTGGTGAGTCCGGAGAAACAGGCTCTCTCACATATTGCTGGTAGAAATGATCATCAGCCTAAAAGTGTTGAAGGGACGTTTGCGCACTTGCACATGCGTGCGTGCGCGTGAGCGTACACACACACACACACACACACACACACACACAGACTTCTCTCTTTTCCTCTTCCTCTCAGTATATAATGGACAGATAGATAGATAGATAGATAGACAGACAGACACACACACACACACACACACACACACACACACAGATACATCTCCATCCTTGCTTTCTGACCTGGATTCCCACTTCTAGGAATCTACCTAAAAGCATACTACAATAATATGGAAATATATATGCATAAGATCCTTTGTTTTTTATTTGCAATTACAAAATATTACAGGCAACCCAAATGACCATACTTAGGAAGTGGTTGAATAAATTATAGCACATCTACGTAAAAGAGCTTTTGGCAGTGTTAAACAAGAATGAGTGCAAGCTCTATGGACTGATCTGAGTTCATGTGTAGGATATATTATTAAGTGGAAAAAAGTAAAGTGCAAAAGAATGTTTGAAGTACGCTACCTCTCACGTAAAAAGGGAGTTAATATATTTTTATGGTTCAATTTATGTGAAGGGTCCAAATTAGTCAATTTATAGACCTAAATTAGATTTGTAGTTACCTACAGCTGAGGTGGAGGGGATGGGGAGTGACTATGAAATGGTCACAAGGCCACGTTGGGGGAAGATGAATATGTTCTAATTAGATCATGGTGATGCTTGCACAACTCTGCTAATACACCAAACCTACTGAATTGTATACAATTTGCAGAGGTAGGCTGGTCACAGTGGCTCATGCTTGTAATCCTGTGCTTTGGGAGGCTAAGGCAGGCAGATCACTTGAGGTCAAGAGTGTTGAGACCAGCCTAACCAACATAATGAAATCCTGTCTCTATTAAAAATACAAAATTAGCTGTGTGTGGTGGTGTACTCCTGTAATCCCAGCTACTCTGGAGTCTGGGGCAGGAGAATTGCTTAAAAGCAGGGGGAAGAGTTTGCAGTGAGCTGAGATGATGCCATTTCATTCCAACCTGGGCAACAAGCGTGAAGCTCCATCTCAAAAAATTAAAAATAAATAAACAGAATTTGCAGAGGTAAAGTTCATGACATGCAGATTATATAGTGCTAATAAAGGTATTAAAATTTAGAAAAAGAAAGAAGTGGACTTAAGGAAACATACATGATTTGATTATTTATGCCAAAGAAATACAGAGAGCATAAATCAGACTTCAAAGAGATTGGTTACCTATTGAGGGGTTGGAGATATATGAGAAGAGTGAAAGAAAGAGAGAAATGATTACAGGATAGCAGGAATGAAAAGAAATGATATCACACTTTTCTGAATATAGGTGGGATATTGTTTGGATATTTGTCCTCACCCAAACCTCATGTTGAATTGTCATCCCCAGTGCTGGAGGTAGGACCTGTTGGGAGGTGTTTAGAACATGGAGGTAGATCCCTGCCATCTTCATGATAGTGACTGAGTTCTCATGAGATCTGGTGGTTTAAAAGTGTGTGGCACCTCCCTCCCAATCACACTTTCTCTCTCTTGCTCTTGCTTTTTCCATTTTATATGCCTGTTCTTGCTTTGCCTTCTGCCATGATTGCAAGTCTCATGAGGCCTCCCAGAAGGATGCTGCTATGCTTCCAGTGGGGACTGTAGAACCATGAGTCAATCAATCACTCCTTTCTTCTAAGTTACCACTGTCAGGCATTTCTTTAAAGCAATGTGAGGATAGACTAGTACAATGTGTTTGTATAGTTTTGGCTTTTAGAACTATAGCAATGGTTCACATACTTGAAAAAAAGAATGAATAAAAAAAACCTGCAGTGTGTGGGGAATACAAAATTAAATACAAATATTTAAAAAATGAAACTAATCGGGCGCGGTGGCTCACGCCTGTAATCCCAGCACTTTGGGAGGCTGAGGCGGGTGGATCACGAGGTCAAGAGATC
>NW_016107320.1:1268891-1275274 GCF_001604975.1 Cebus imitator | reverse complement strand
AAAAAAAAAAAAAAAAAAAATGAAACTAGCTGTATTACAAATGAAAAAAAATAAGCACACAAATATTTGGGAAAAGAGTGAACTAGCCTAAATTGGAAGAAGTACTTTTTACTGAATATTGTAAAGCCAAAGACAAAAATGACTGTAAATAAATGTTGAGCTCTAGTGAGTAATGTTGTTTCTCACAAGGTTATGTGTAGATGATTCTGAAGCCATGTGTACATTAGGAGTAATCAAATAAGTGAATGTGTTGTAGATAATGAGAGCTAGGTGTCTCAATAATGAAGAAAGAAATTGAAAGAAAGAGAAGTCAAAAGAAAAACTACTTTTGTGGATTGGAATTAGAGTTGTCAGTATGAACTCTTGATTTTTAAAATACAGATAAATAAACTGATATAGTAATAAATAAAGCTGTGTAGCAACATGTGGATTAGTATCTCAATCAATCAATCAATCAATCATCTATCTCCTTCCTAGCTCTGTCTGTTGAAAGGGCCTAGGAGCAATGATACCCCAGTAGCAATGAAGACACCAAACACAGAGCTCTTAGTTTCTAAGTATCATTCTCCAATTCAAAACAATCAAACAATACCATTAATCCAGGGTTTCTTGGAGAAGTGGTTGATCTAGACCTAGGGATAAGAAATATAAAATGAGCCTAGAAATCAAGTGTTCATAAAAGGTAAGGAAATCTCAAAAGGACATAGAGGCCAACTTAACAGAGATTCCATTGACCAAACCGGGCACAATCTGAGCAGCAAAATAAAAAATGACACTATTGGATTATAACTCATAAAATAAATGTCCATGAGTTGGTCATAACTTGAATAATGGAATAAATGAATAATTCTTCCTGCAAAAGAATTCTTATACATATAGAAGGCAAAAAAGGCAATACAAAAATCATCATTAAGTTATCATTAACACAGGCAAGATTCACTGATAGATGCTAATGTGAGTCAACAGAAGTTTGAGGAGAAGCAACATATCTGAGTAGTCTCAAAGTATCTATCTCAATACATTTATTAATTACACAGGGACAAAAATAGTGACTTTATAGTAAAAAAAATAGCAAACAAAACTCTAAGGAAGTAATGATACTTAATATCGCCAGTAATAAAACATCTATATTTTGCATGTCCTCATGATAAACTGAAAAGGGAATACTTTTATGGTATGCTCACATCCTCATCCCAATCATAAGTAAATAAATAAAAGCAAGAAACATAAACTCAATATAATTATGAGAAAACATCAGAGAAGCCCATATTTTACAAAATAACTGAACAGTATTCATAAATTGAATCAAGCAATAAAAATACAAGAAAAAACTGGAGATTGTGCCATAAATTGGAGAAGACTGAGACACAACTAAAGACAACATGGGGTATTGATTTATAACCTGGAACAGAAAAAGAGCTTAGTGGAAAAAGTGAAATTCAAACAAAGCATGTCATTTGGTCAATAGTGCAGTACCCATTTAATTTTGTTAAGTGTATTTTAGCAATGTAAATTGCTACCATTAGGAGCAGCTAGGTGAAGGGTATACGCGAATTCTCTTTACTAACTTTGCAACTTTTCTGTAAATAAAAAAATATTTCAAAATAATAATTTTAAAATATGATGTGCTTTTTTACTTCACTTTTTGAAGATTTTAAAATTGAGCAAATAAAAGGGAATGCAAATTGTCCAAGCTAAAACAGTTGTTCATCCATAATTTAAAATTCAAAAGCCTGAATTCAGAAACCATTGTCCTAACACAGTTACACAATATTTAGGATAATGAAGGCATTTATCAATTAAAATACCTTAAACTGCACAGAAATTTATATTAACTGGAGAGCAGTTTTCACTGGGTGTCAGGGTTCATTTACAGTGTATGTAAATGCAGTGGGACGATTTTTGTTGGCCCCAAATTACTTGAAGCATTGACAGCAGGAGAAGGTCTGGAATGTGAATAGCTCTTCCGGGCATAGAAAGATGTGCATAATAACAAGAAACGTATCTACAGACCAATTGTGTAATCACCCACTGAGAAACACTAAAGAACCAAGAGAGGTATTCTAAGTCCAAAGAAGTAGATTGTGCCATGACTTTGCTTTGTGTATTAGATCAAGAGAGGCAAACGTGTAGTGTTTCAAACGGTAGAATAATAAGGTGCTATCTTCTCTAACTTTAGAGCTAATTGTCGGATACTAAAGTTAGGAGTCTAAAATTTGTATTCAATTTAGATACATGTTTTGAGACAAGGTTACCAATTATTTTAATTATTCCTTAATATTTAATAAAATGATAGGTGACACTTTTATTTGGCCCATATTCTCCCGTTAAAATCAGACATCTATAACTGAATCAGATCCTGAACCTAAATTTTGATTATTGAAATATGTTTCCCAATAGAAAAATGTTATGTTTTCTTCATACTATAGCACATGGAAAAAAAGCACCACACCATCCTGAGAAAAGATGTGAAAAGGAACTCAGGGTGCCTTGGTGATTCAGAATGTTGTGTTCATGCAATCAGGTTCCTTCACAGACATGCTGTCTGTAGGGTTCTGTCAGCTCCCATTAACGGTATCTCCTATATTCCTTGTGGACGCTTCCCTCAGTGGTGATAACTTGTTTTGGCAGTAATCCTATCAACAGCTATTCCCACAGGAAATATCCTCTTCTATTGAAATGGCTTCCATTCAGAACAACTCAGTTTTTGAATTATGTTCTATCCATAATGAATACAGCTTATCCCAGCTATCACTCCAAGCAGCATCTGCAATATCTCCAGTGTCTCTCACCTTCTTACACATGCGTAATTTCTTTCACAGTTAACACTTGCTACTCAAAATAGCTACTGTAGAGCCTTTTAGAAATGCAGAATCTCAGGCTCTATACTAGACCAGATGAATCAGAGACTGCACTTTAACAAGATCCCCAAGTGATTCATTTGACCATTAGTTTAAGATGCACTGACCTAGATGAATCAGCGTGGCAATACCATATTTAAAGGCCAGCTCATATTGGGGTCCCTGAGGAGTTTTTCAGTGACAGCCTGCTGCAAAACTCTTCTACAAACCACGAAGAAAGACTTTAGACAGCACGATATTTAATGCAAAGTTCTACTAAAAATTGCTTTTTAGGCCATTGTAAAAATAGCTATGATTTTACTTCCTGTAAAAAAAATTCTGAAAGATGTCATGACAAAATGTAGTTGTTGCTTGCGCTAGACTCTAAGCTCTTTCAGGACTAATGCACAGGAGTTATTGAGATAGCTGGACATAACATATTGATTTGGGAATACTGTCAAAGATATCGTTATATATCACTTCCACTTTCTGAAAATGTTTTAATACTTCGTGGGCATTTAGAAAAAACTTTCAAATATTTGCCTCATTCAATTATTAATTAGTCAATATATATATATAACAGATTTACTTCTAGTCAGCCACGCTTTTATTATCTCCTTAAAATATTATTCTACATTATCTAGAATAATTGACTCTTCTCATAGATGCATTTTAAATTTTTAACATTGTATTCAATTACACTCTATCCAATTGTAACAATAATTAAAATCTGACCTTAAGGAATTTATACTTTTGTGAGGAAGATCTAACTATAAGGAAATAAAAATACCAAAAAAAAAATACATAGAGATGCAAGAAGAATGTAACACATAGGCAATTATCCATGTACAAAAATTCCATGTAATTTGTGTTCAATTTTTTTATTTTGGTAAAAGTTACTATCTCAAATATTTTTAGGCATACGATTTAGTGTTGCTAAGTACACTCACATGGTTTTGCAAATATCCTCAGCATTTGTCTCCATAACTCTTTTCCGCTTGCAGAACCAAACTATATCCATTATAAAATTATTCCTCATTCTACCAATTTTCTGGTAAGAATCAGTCTTCTTTCTGTACCAGTTTTCTAAATTCTGTATTCTATTTCATTGGTCTACATGCCTGTTTTTCTGCCAGTAGCACAGTATTAATTACTGTAGCTTTAAAGTATGTTTTGAAATCAAGAAGTGTGAACCCTTCCACTTTGTTCTTCTTTTTCAAGCTTGTTTTTGCTATTTGGGGCCCCATGAGATTCAATAAAAATTTTAAGATTTTTTTTTATATTTATGCAACAAAAAGTCACTGGAATTTGGATAGGGATTGCATTGAATCTGCAGATTATTTTGGGTAACATTGACATCTTAACAATATTAAACCTTTCAATTCATGGGCATAGAATGTCTTTTCTTTAAGAAATTTTGCTTTAGTTTTCTTTCATTGCACAAATTTATCACCTCCTTGGTTAATTTCTATTTTATACTTTCTAATACTATTTTAAACTGAATTGCTTTTGTAATACTATTTTGAAATTGTTTATTGTTAATGTATAAAAATACAGCTTATTTTTTGGTTGTTGACTAATATCCTGCTTTACTGAACAGGTTTATTAATTTTAACCATATTTTTGTGGAATCTTTAGGGTTTTCTATATGTAAGATCATATTATTGGCAAATAGATAATTTTGCTTCTTTCTTTCCAATATTAATCATTTATTTATTTATGTTTACATATTTCTTTGGTTAGAATTTCTAATATTATGTTGAATATTTTTATAATGGAATCTCATGAGAGCTAAAAGAGCCAAAAATAAACTTCAAAAGATGAACAAAGTGGGAGAGCTCACACTTTCTGATTCAAAACTTAAAGATATAGTAATCTGGGACACATTTAATGAACTGTTTAGAGGAAAATATATAGTTATAAATGTCCACAGGAGAAGTGAGGAAAGATCTAAAATTGCCACCCTATCAACAAAATTGAAAGAGCTAGAAGAGCAAGNAAAAAAAAAAAAAAAAAAAAAAACCTCAAAACCTAGCAGAAGACAAGAAATAACTACGGTCAGAGTAGAGCTGAAGGAGATAGAGACACAAAAAACCCTTAAAAAATTAAGAAATTCAGGAGCTGGTTTTATCAACAGATGAACAAAATAAACCACTAGCCAGACTAATAAAAAAGATAAGAGAGAAGAATCAAATAGATGCAATAAAAAAACGAAAAATGGGATATCACCACTGATTACACAGCAATACAAACCACCATCGGAGGTTACTACAAACAACTTTATGCACATAAACCAGTAAATATGGAAGAAATGGATAAATTCCTGGACACTTGCACCTTCCAAAGACTAAAAGTTGAATCTCCAAATAGACCAGTAACGAGGGCTGAAGCTGAGGCAGCAATTAATAGGCTACTTATCAAAAAAAGCCCAGGTTCAGATGGGTTAACAGCAGAATTCTACCAGACATACAAATAGGAGCTGGTACCATTCTTTCTGAAACTCTTCCAAACAATGCAAAAAGAGGAAAGCCTTCCTAACTCATTCTATGAGACCAACAACAACCTGATGCCAAAACCCGGCAAAGACTCAACTAAAAAAGAAAACTTCAGGCCAATATCCATGTTGAACATACATGTAAAAATCTTCAATAAAATACTGGGAAACCGAATGCAACAGCACATCAAAAAGCTTATTCATCACGATCAAGTAGGTTTCATCCCGGGGATGCAAGACTGGTTCAACACACACAAGTCTATAAAGGTAATCCATCACATAAACAGAGCCAAAGACAAAAACCACGATTATCTCAATAGATGCAGAAAAGGCCTTTGACAACATTCAGCAGCCTTTTATGCTAAAACTCTCAATAAACTAGATATTGATGGAACATATCTCAAAATAATAAAAGCTATTTATGACAAACCCACAGACACTACCACACTGAATGAGCAAAAACTGGAAGCATTCCTTCTGAAATCTGGCAGTAGACAAGGATGCTCTCTCTCACCACTCCTATTCAATATAGTACTGGAAGTTCTAGCCAAAGCAGTCGGGCAAGAAAAAGAAATAAATGGTATTCAATTAGGAAAAGGGGAAGCCAAATTGTCTCTATTTGCAGATGACATGATTGTATACATAGAAGACCCTATCATCTCATCTCAAAATCTCCTTAAACTGATTAAGAAACTTTAGCAAAGTCTCAGGATACAAAATCAATGTGCAGAAATCACAAGCATTCCTACACACCAATAACAGACAGAGAACCAAATCAAGAGCAAATTCTCATTCACAATTGCTACAAAGAGAATAAAATACCTAGGAATACAACTAACAAGGGATATGAAGGACCTCTTCAAGGAGAACTATAAAGTACTGCTAAAGAAAATAAGAGAGAACACAAACAGATGAGAAAAACATCCCATGCTCATGGTTAAGAATAATCAATATCGTGAAAATAGCCATACTGCCCAAAGTAATTTATAGATTCAATGCTATGCCCATCAAGCTACCGACCATCTTCACAGAAATGGAAAAAAAAAAAA